>NW_019723196.1:0-1829 GCF_002891405.2 Cryptotermes secundus
GCCTTAGGGGGGGCACACCGTAGCATAGTTGGTTGAGGCACTGTGATACCAGCAGGAAGGTCACGGGTTCAATTTCTAAGGAGGTCATTGTTTTTTATTTTCAGTTGACCCAATCCTTCCAGGTGACTCAGCCTCTAAAACAAATGAGTATCAAGAATTAATTAAATAATTTTACTGGGGAATAAAGCGCGGCTGGTGCTTAAGGCTGACAAACTTACCGCCATTTTTGAGCTGATTGTCTCGATCATGTGGGACCCTCACCGTCTCACAAACCTATGGGTCTTCACGGCCGGTTACAGGAATTGGATTAGCTTTCTTTGTATGTTTACTAAATTTGAATTTGCTTTGTGACACTTACTTACCTACTCATGGAGCTGAACCCTTCTGGGGGAACCGCAAATTCTGCAGCTACTCAAAATTTTCCCAGCATTTTATGGAACCCGAAGGTTCATTATCGTGTTCACAGGAGCCCTCCACTCGTCCCTAACCTGAGCCAGATCAATCCAATCCATACCATCCCATCCTATCTCCCTAACATCCATTTTAATATTGTCCACCCACCTACACCTTGGTCTTCCAAATGCCCTCTTTCCTTCTGGCTTTTGCACCAATATCCTATACGCATTCCTCGACTCCCCCATACTTGCTACATGCCCTACCCACCTCCGCCTCCTTAACTCGATCATTCTAATTATACTTGGAGAGACTTCGTGAGACTATGTATTCTAATAAAAGGCAGTGACTGAAATTAGCTCCATCTTATTGACGTACCAACCCAGTGATCTATAGATCTATAGTGTACCTGACAAGGGCCAGAGTGTAAAAACTCATTAAATCCGAGCGATCCCAAGGAATAGTAGAGAATTTTCAGGCAACTAAGCTATCGAAGCGAGAATTGGTGCTATGAAGTGTAGGCCTCTCGTATAGATGGCAATTGATACCTTTGAGACAAGTACTTGTATTGATCCGTGGGACGTCGTAGCTTGTATCTGAAGGTAATTGTAATTCGCGAATGTTCGTATTCCGTATAACCAGAACTCCACATGACAATATGGTCATTTCGTGTTGACATAAAAAGCATTCATAAAATAATTCGTTTTTACCGTGTTCTACGAATACCAGCGCACTTAGAAAAAATAATTCAGGAACCAAGGATCAGCCTATTTTGACAAAACTTTCAATTACGAGTGAACATATTTTTCAAAAATATGCATGTTACTTCTCACACAAGAAGTTTTAAAATGATTCATGTTTGATGTTTATGGCTGTAATACAAATAATTTCAGATAGTGGCCTCAACATTGATAGTCAAACACTCGAACAATAAAAGATCTAAAAGTTGGTATATTGCTACAAGTAGTATACAGTATTTCTGGACATTATCCATCATCTTGCTGAGAAACAAGACGATGGATAATGTCCAAAAATATAATACTTCTAACGAAAACTGTTTTGATGGCATTAACTTCAGTAGGCCATCGCAGCTGATTTGAGGAACAGTCGATTTATACTACTGAAATCATGCTGTTTATGTTTATCAGTGTGAAAAATTAGTATATTCATACATTTTGTGGAGAAATACCTATTTTCTTCGAACTGTAAACATAAAGAATATGCTCTACATTTTCTAATTTTTCTTTACGAGTTTACAACTTCGTTTGTTATCACAAAGTCAACTCTTTAGTAAGGTATCTGACTCCATTCGATTTGAAAGTCGCCATTTTGCTGGCCTCGGTCCCAAAATGCTAAGAAGGGGTTAGGGAGAGTAACTGGTTCTTTTGATCATGTTTCGTTGAGCTGAAGCTCCGGACAAATTTTACTTCTCTTGT
>NW_019723197.1:0-752 GCF_002891405.2 Cryptotermes secundus
CCCAAATTATACTCCTTCTTCTTTGTTACCGCCGTGCAAACCTGAAATCTTCTTATTTTCCTTCTACACTATAAGTGGTGGTGATACGTTCCTCCGAAACGTCAAGTAACATCACATCTTCAACGAGCAACATCCCAGAGCAATGCTTTCCTCATAGTTACCGCTGTGAAATCCACATTTTTCAACCTACCAAGAAGACTGGGAAAGTACATTATTCCGAAACGTCGGCTAACCACACATATACACGACGCCACAACCAGAAGACTCCTTTCTTCATAGTCTCACCGTGGAAACTCAAANTTTTTCGTTCGACCCTGAAAAAGGAGGCGATTTTATCTTCCGAAACGTCGGCTAACACAACATCTGCACTGTGCCACATGGCAAAAGACTGCATTATTCATAGTCACCGCAGATAAGGCTTCAAACCATCTTATTTATCTTTGTACCCTGAAGAAGGAAGTGAAACGTTCCTCCGAAACGTCGCGTAACACAACATCTATACGGTGCCCCATCCCAGAAGACTGCTTTGTTCAAAGTCACAGCCGTCAAAACCTAAAATATACATATTTATTTTATTACTTCCATTAAAATGGCGAGGATACTTTCCTCCGAAACGTCGGCTAACACCACGTCAACACGCTGCCACATCCCAGAAGACTGCTTTCTTAAAAGTCACGGCCGTCAGAACTTCAAATCTTGTTTGTCTTTCTACCCAGAAGATGGAGCCACATTTTTCTCCGAAACGTCGGCTA
>NW_019723198.1:0-2709 GCF_002891405.2 Cryptotermes secundus
TCATGCATCACACAGAAAGTCACAATGATTCGTCTTGATAATAAAGTGCATTTATTATAATTATTCGGTTTATATTTTTTAACACTGAATTACTTAAGTTGAAGAAGCGATGAGGCGTAATGATTTGATGTTGATCAATTTCTAGTTCGCGTCAATACACGGGTATTAATTTATTATTAAAAATTGGCCGGAGTAGCCAGACAGGTCCGTTGACTTGTGAAGCTGAGGCCCTCGGGAACCTCATCTTACCTACATCAGTCTGGCCTCTAGTTTCGCTAGGCTCTAGCTCTTTAATCCATTTAGCAATGCGGGTACTTCATATAAATTTGAGGGAGTTTGTGTTCTTGCTCTACCGCGTAGCAGCCTTGTGATTGTGCCACACATATCTACTGGAAACTTCTTAACTCCATTTTAACACCATTAAGATTGTTAACATCTCTGTTTTCTCTTCGTCTATTTCAACGTAGTGACGTTTTTATTTGGTTCATCATTAAGTTGAGTTTTGGCTGCCAATGAAGATTTACCTAGGGTTGCCACAACTTTTGTCTTCCCACAAAATATGGATTGTCTAGAAACGTTCTTCAAAGTCTTAAATAGTTAAAAAAAATACACAGGAATTATTTCTGAGTGTGTACGTAATAATGAGAATGCCGTTAATTTCGTAAAAGTGGGATGTATCTGTAAAAATATTACAGATAAATAAAACTGGTGCATAGATACAATTACTATGTTCTTTTTGGGAGGGGGCTGTGAAAGTGTTTGTACTCCAAATTGCGCACTCCAATAGGAGTACGTCACTAACTACAATAAAATGGTAAAATATCTTACAACAGTAGTTAAAGAAGAACAATACTATTGCAAGACACCATCAAATGGTACAATAAGAGTCAATATAAGCACATCAGTCTCATATCGAAGACTAATCAAACTGCTCCAACAGGACAACACTGTATTTCACACCTACCAACCCAGAGAAGAAAGGGCCTACAGGGTGGTCATTCGAAATCTTCATCCCGGAATCCCAGCGGAAAATATTAAACAGGAAATAGTAAAACACGGCCATACAGTACGCAATGTGACAAATATAAGACATCGTGCGACCAAGGAGCTCCTTCCAATGCATTCTGTGGACCTAGAACCCAAAGAAAATAATAAAACCATATACAACATAGACTTCATATGCAATACCGTAATAACAGATGAAGCCCCAAGGAAAAAGAACATCATTGCCCAGTGCACTAGATGTCAGAACTATGGCCACACGAAAACTTACTGCACCAGAACGTTCATGTGTGTAAAATGTGGAGGCGACCATAACACGACTATGTGCAGGAAGAGCCCCAACACCCCAGCAACATGTGGACTGTGCGGAGGGGCACATCCAGCTAACTACAAGGGATGCAATATATATCTGAAACAACAAAAAGCTAGAAACCACAAGAAGCATCAACAATATCGGAACACCACCCAACAAAATGTAAACATCAATATAAATGACAACAAACAATTCCCTCAATTAAACCCCAATCAACCCCGATTCAGATGCTTCCAAATCAACGAATGCCATACTCACAAGCAGTAACACAAAATCAACAACCAGCAAATGTTAACATCACCGAAGAACTAACTACGTTTTTAAATGAGTTCAAAGCAATGTTTAGTCAACTAATTAACCAAAACAGCATGATACTAAACATGTTGAGCACTGTCATCAATAAACTCCGCTAAATCCAAATGCCAATCTATACGCTTCGCCCTTTGGAATGCCAACGGGCTATTAAAACATAAACTAGAATTGGAGAACTTCCTTAATCTACACAAAATAGATGTAGCATTGATATCAGAAACCCATTTCACTACAAGAACAATGCTCAAAATTCAATCATACAAGATCTATCATATCCCTGACCCCGACGATACAGCGCACGGCGGAGCAACTGTCATTATTAGAAGCACAATTCCACGCCATGAGCTACCTCATTACCAAACACCCAAAATCCAAGCTGCAAATATTCAAATAAATGCAAGGCCATGGCCCTTTACAACTACCGCAATATATTGTCCCCCGAGACACTCCATATCCACAGAAGAATACACTGAGTTCCTACAATCTCAAGACAACAAATTTCTAATTGGCGGCGATTGGAATGCAAAACACAACATGGGGTACGAGACTTATAACTCCAAAGGACGAAATCTTCTAAAGGCCTTAATTCAACAGAACTGCAACTGCCTAAGTACCGGCGTGCCGACATACTGGCCGACCGACCCCAACAAGCTGCCAGATCTACTAGACTTCTTCATCAACAAAGGAGTGACGTCAAATTATATCCAAGTCGAACCCAACTTCAAACTCTCGTCAGATCAAACACCAGTTATAGCAACCCTTAGTTCACACATAATTAGCAAACCACCTATTCCAACTCTCTTTAGTAAAAACACTGACTGGAATAGTTTCCGCAACTATCTAGAAAATAACATAAACCTGAAAAAAAGAATTAAAGATACAGATGAATTGGACGAAGCCGTACAAAATTTTACAACTCTAATACAGCAAGCTGCTTGGTACTCTACACCCGTAACAACGGAGCAACTCAAAGAAGTGGACAATATTCCACTCTATGTCAAAGAACTCGTAACAGAAAAACGCAGAACAAGAAGTAGATGGTATAGAACAAGAAGCAATGAGGATAGACTGAACTTCAATAG
>NW_019723199.1:0-492 GCF_002891405.2 Cryptotermes secundus
ATGCCAACCTGCTGTCTCCCTTATTGGGGTATGTCTCAGCAATTATAAGTTATGGACTACGACATGGATGGACAGTGTGTTTCCTGGTAGAAATGTAAGGGATGCTACTTTCTTCAACACTGTTCAAGGCAGCACTGAGCCCCTAAATGGCAAACCGTGAATACTTGACTTTCACATGAATATCCAGGCCTGAATTCATGCTGACCCTCAAATAACCAATCCTTTTTTCCCATATTTTCCTCAGGTACAATGCTATAATGTCTTCCATTTGCATGCAGACTACTGAGGTTAAATGGACAGGTCTTTAATTTGAGAACACCCCCTTTGTAAACAGGAACAACTATGGCTTCTTTCCAGCCACTTGAGATNGCATTATTAATTGTTACATCCTATAAATGCGCAAGGTATGGAATCATGGCTTCTCACCCAGCTTTAGCATTTCACCAAAAATGTCACCTAGCCCCACTGATTTGTTTTTAGCACCAGGATGTG
>NW_019723200.1:0-499 GCF_002891405.2 Cryptotermes secundus
GTTGGTTGAAATATCGAACCCGAATTCGTAGTGTCCATGTTTTAAGCTACGTTCTTTATGATACCTTTCCAAAGTTTAATGGCACTAACATACTGTTATTTTGAGGCATTCGTTGGTCTTCATACATTGTCTAGTTTGAAGTATGCAGTTCTGGAAGTTCGATTGTTTCAGACACTGGCTTCCTCTACCTCTTCAAAGAGGCGATGGGATGTCTGAAGCATAATTTTTAGAATCTTATGTCTTAAATCCTATAATGGATGAAGTCCAAATAATGGGCCATGATTTTGTTTTANTATTTTGTGGAGAATATCCACTGCTTATGTTCTTTTGTCTGTCAGAGCCCATGTTCCAGTTGTGCACTGTATAGAAGAAATTACTTAAATGTGACCTGTTTGGCTGGATGTGCATAGGATAGGATGCTTTCTTATCGACAGTGCTCTCGGCACTGACGTTGGCCATTTTATGTCAGGAGCTGTATATAGAGGGTAGAGTAGTTTGT
>NW_019723201.1:0-571 GCF_002891405.2 Cryptotermes secundus
TGGTCTCGAACCTTCGAAATCGTCTTTACTACGCCGGTGTCTTACTCTTAGACCACCCGTGCCACAAATATTTCTTATCTTTAATCTTCCTCTTATGTTACATCTGTTGTTATAATTACAGAAAAATCTTATTAACTCCACTTGTATTTTATAAAACTTTCGCTGCTTCCGAATCTAGAAACTTCTATTCACTACACCGGTGCTTTACCAATAGGCCACCAACACCACCGAAAGGTTCTTTCGTCAATCTTCCTCTTATGTTACATGTCGCTATATAATTCCATAAAAATCTCATTACAAAAATTCTTGGGCTTTCGAACCACGGAGCTTTCATTTATAAAGCAGGTGCCTTACCTCTAGACCACCAGAACATCTATGCTACAGCTTTCTGCGATAGTCCTTATATTGTAAGAGTTGGTTTATAGCTTCAGAAAAATCTTATTTATTCACTTTTCAATTTCTATTAACAAAAGACGCCGTGGTCTCGAACCCCGTGCCTTCCCAATACTACGCCAATGTCTTACCAACGTACCACCAGATCTATACACATTTGTTACCTTCGCCTTCCTCA
>NW_019723202.1:0-517 GCF_002891405.2 Cryptotermes secundus
AGCAACGCAAAGCTAGCAATATAGTAACTTAAAGCTAGCAAGCTAGCAACGCAAACATAGCAATCTAGTAACTTAAAGCTAGCAAGCTAGCAACGCCAAGCTAGCAAGCTAGCAATGCAGAGCTAGCAAGTTGGCAACGCAAAGCTAGCAAGCTAGCAACGGGAAGCTATCATGTTTGCAAAGCAAAGCTGGCAAGCTAGCATAGCGAAGCTTNAGCATAGCGAAGCTTACAAGATAGCAACGCAAAGCAAGCAAGTTAGCAACGCAAAGATAGCAATTTAGAAACGCAAACTAGCAAGATAGCAACGCAAAACTTGCAAGCTAGCACGCATATGATGCAAGTTTTCAATCTAGCAACTGAAAGTTAGCAAGCTAGCAACGCAAATCTGTTAAGCTAGGAACGCAAAGCTGGCAAGCTAGCAACGCAAACTGGCAAGCTTGCAACGCAAAATGGCAAGCTTTCAACGCAAATTGGCAAGTTAGAAACGCAAAGTAGGCAAGCTAGCAACGCAAACCT
>NW_019723203.1:0-866 GCF_002891405.2 Cryptotermes secundus
AGAATAATTAATGATACTTACTTCGTTGGTTAGTCAGAGTCCTTCGTAGCACTTGTCACTACACAGCACTGCGTATTACTCTTGACCGTTTCGCTTTTATTAGATTCACTGATTAGATCTTTCGATTCTGTAGTGTGTATGTTCATATGTATAGCAGTTAGGAAAATGCATTGTATCACGTTTATCAGGGTTTAACATGCGAGTTGAGGAGCTATTCTAAGCTCTCTAACTTTAACCATTTTCTTTAATTATAATTTATTAGCCTCTTGCAACAAAATAACGCAAACGGAAAAGCAATAAATAAATTGTAAACAAACAAAAGAAAATAAAGCTTCTTTTTGATACGTTAAAGGATTAACCGGCATAATGAACAGGTCGTAACAGGACTTTGTTTATAGACTTTATGAGTGGAAGTTCTTCCTTGTCACTAGTACATTACATTACCATCTCAGTGCAATTTTTATTTCTGTCTTTAGAAGAAAGGTAAAGTTGTCCCTGTGTTTAACTAATTAAGCATTACACCATGAAGGTGTATGGGGCAACGGATGTATAGATCCACGTTTTCTTGACATCGGCATTAGTTGGAGGTGAGTGATCAGCTTCTTGCTTCGGCCGCTTTACCCCCGGGGGAAGAGCACCCTGTACCCATTTGATAGGCTGGGTGGGCCCCAGAACCGGTCCAGACGACATGGAGAAGAGAAAATTCTTGCCCCTACCAGGACTTGGACTCTAACCCCTCGGTTGTCCATTCCGTAGCCAGCCGCTATACCGACTGAGCTAACCCTGCTCCCTCGCTCTTTAGTATGTGTGCTAATTACTGATACATGTTTTGGCCATATACGGGCATCGTCAGGTAGGTGTGTTCT
>NW_019723204.1:0-452 GCF_002891405.2 Cryptotermes secundus
AAATCGGCAATGAACTTCCGGAATTATTTTCATAGAATAGTTTCGGGTATCGGGCGTATATCGCGACAAATAATTTCTCGATGTGTTCGATGTAGCGAATTTTATTTCACATTCGCACTTACAATCACCCAAATTACAGATTTACGATTACTGCTATCTGCAGTATCACAATTAGTACACTCCAAATGCCACAATACAACTGACTGTCTGACTTCACGTCTCGACTCGGCGACTGTTACTTTATAACTTAGTACAACTGACTGTGAATAGCCTTCGCTGTGCCTCATGTAGCCTCGATCTGACCATACGGAAAACGGTCGCGTAATAGGCACCCACTTTGCCTGGCGCTGTGTTGCTATGTAACGCTAGCGGAGGTAACTGCTGTTACTATCGTAACGTCGACGCTATTGACTCGCGTTGCCTAGCGTCCGCGATATCCCTTGGTGACGTCA
>NW_019723205.1:0-815 GCF_002891405.2 Cryptotermes secundus
GATCGAAGGATTCCATCTCAAAGTGTATTTAAACAAATTCACCAGACAGTGTGTGATACTGCTTCTCTTCAGAGTGTTTCTGTGCACTCTGTAAGGGAGGATGTACAAATGAGAAACACGAGAGAACATTCTTGAGATGGTTTAGAGAAGTCCGCGTCTGTCCACTCATAGAATGGCCTCTCGCATCAGCGTGTCATGTATGCAGGTGTGGTGAACTTTACATGATGAAGAGTTGTATCCTTACCATGATCAAAGGGTACAACATCTGGAACCAGGCAACCATGCTCAGCATATGGATTTCTGCCACTGGATAAAAGCTCATCATTTTATTCACTGATTAGGCGTCGTTTACCCAGGACGGTGTATATAATTTGTGAAATATGCATACGTGGTCCCATAATAATCCACATGAGATAATGGAAACGAAATTCCAAAAGAGATTTTCTGTGAATGTATGGTGTGGTGTGCTTGGGAACAGGTTGATCGGACCTTTTGTGTTTCACAACAATTTAACTGGAAACACGTATGGAGCCTTCCTAAGGAATGAGTTACCATGTTTGTTGGAAGACATCCCGTTAACGATAAGGAGGAAAATGTACTTCCAACATGATGGGGCTCCTCCACATTATACTCAGCACGTGAGACACTACTTAGATGAATCCTTCCCTAACCGCTGGTTAGGTCGTGGTGGTCCCGTTGCATGGCCGAGGTCGCCAGATCTTACGCCTCTAGATTATTACCTCTGGGGCCACATGAAGACCTTAGTCCATGAAACTAAGGTAGATTCACGAGAAGCACTGCGGAATCGTATTTTT
>NW_019723206.1:0-266 GCF_002891405.2 Cryptotermes secundus
TAGAAAATCTCGAAGGATTTTGCTGTTGTGGGTGCTTTGCGACGCACTTTTATGAACTGAGATGCAATGGAACTGATCTGGCAATGAACACGCAACAGCTACAGTGATGTCTCGTGTTGCAGAGATTTGAGAGGAATGGATCTAGTACTGGTGAAGTTGCATGGCACAAGTGTGTCTTAATGAAAGTGGAGATGGGGCCGACACACCATACCATGAACTGAGAGTTAAGTTGTACAGCAGGAGAGTACTTTATAGGATTTATATTG
>NW_019723207.1:0-570 GCF_002891405.2 Cryptotermes secundus
TTGACTATGATTCTATGAAGAGCTATAAAACTATACAGCAACACTTAACACTAGTTCAATTAATTCTTTCAGAGGTCTGAACAGAATATCGGGGATGTAGGTACTATGGAAATGGAGAGGGGGTCTAGGATGTACCTGGGCCCACTGTTTTCTTCAAAGACAATCTAAATTTAATTGAAAATATCATTAATTTTGTCAGTATATAATTCTAACTGCTGCCACAAAGAAAAAATCTAAAAGAAAAGCAAATAAAAAGAAAGGAAAGAAAATGAAAAATCATATGAAGATGGTTTCAAGGTTCATACAAATTACTGGCTTGAGTCTTACACGCAGTAGACCCCCAGTAACGTCTCTATACCAGCGAATAAAATAATACAAAGATTAATAATGGCTGAAACGTAGTTCTTATGATCGGTAGCAGGATTTGCGCTCTGTAAGGCTGAGTGTGGACATTTGTGAGAAATTGTAGAATAAATTATAAACAGAATGCGGGAAATTATGGCATCTTGTATGAATGCTCTAAAATGGAATGGTTGTCAGGTTCTGTTGCTATGAAATGTACAACCTGTC
>NW_019723207.1:609-995 GCF_002891405.2 Cryptotermes secundus
TTGGACAAAGTGAGCCTGCATGCCCATCCCAAACGCCGGCACCATCGCCACCGATCGCCACATCTACGGGCCGTAACAGCTCACGAACAGAATTAACATCCATATGTACCGTCGAAAGCGTCACAAGCTTCCTGATTTTCTTAACCTCAAATCTTACGTCTTGGTCTCATTCATACTTCGCAACCTTATCATCATTTCTAGGCAACTATAGCGGTTATAGCCATCTGATCATCGTATTACAAAGACAGGCCTCCAATTACAGACTGCACTGATAATTAAGATCGATTAAGATTTTATAGGGACAAGTCAGTGGGAATCGTGGATGTCATCCTTTGAGGCGATGGTGGTGAGGTTATAACACATCTGGTATAACAAATTTTCAGCAT
>NW_019723208.1:0-756 GCF_002891405.2 Cryptotermes secundus
TGCCGTCTGTCCGCTCTGGTACTATATGTACCACTTATACCGTCTCTCTCTGGCACCATTCGGCTCCGTCTACTTTTCCTCAATCGGAGGAAACGTTGCTCCGTCATACGGCTCTCGTGCTGTGCTCGGACGCTCCCTAAGTTAGAGTAAGGGATCCAAGCTAGCAGCGAAGTAAATGCAGTTACAAATGATGGCAATCAATATATTAACAAATAACAGAATTTAATATACACAACAGAAATTAAACAGAACAACTGAACTAACTGCACATTTACATGCTCGCACACAGCGGCATCTAACTCGGGCAGAATGGCCCATATTACTGGCGCAACAATTTGCCTTGGTTGCTTGAAAACATAACTACTACATTATAGCCGGGCCACAGGCTGAGTCTAAACTAAATACACAATATAAATTATAAAAACAGATTTAACCAAACTGNTCCTACAAACCCAACGACGGGCGACAGCGGGCGATCTCGTCGGCCGCGAACCAGCCCAGTAGTTGCCGAAACCAAATTTGGACTCCCAGCCGAACAGGAATTTGACAATCGCTCCGGCTGGCTCGGCGCCGCGAGCAAGGCCCTATGGATCCGTAACCAGAACTGCACCCCGAACTCGAATTAACTTCTAAGCAAGGCTCCCAGGGGTAGAAAGGAGGGGAGAGGGCAACAAAATGTGACACAATCCCGCATGGGAATTGGTGGAGGAAAAGATTAAGAACCTCGATCAAGGGGCTGGAAGCCCATGACGTCAT
>NW_019723209.1:0-480 GCF_002891405.2 Cryptotermes secundus
CCCAAATTTTAGGTTCAGCCAATCAGCAAAATTTCAAAGGAGAGGGAACCGGGCGTTCCCGGAACCGTCAAGACTTCTGCCTCTCCGGAGGGGTCAGCCGCCTAACGGGAGTAAGAGGAGTCAATCTTCTAAAGGAGTAACTGGAGTCAGTTTTCTTAGTGAGTAACAGGAGTGAGTCTTCAAAGTGAGCAACAGGAGTAACTTCCCGGACGTTAAATTGGTGTTGGCCGGGTCCGGTACACAAATTCAAAGTGTTACAACTTTGTAATGTGTAATTCTACTTCACGTCTACAATAAAGGGCAACAGTGTTGGTGAAGTGTGTTTTAAGTGCTCTCTCTCTCCTTGTGTGAGCAAGGCCCAGAAGTCGCCCTAAGACAGAATCTTGCCCTACCGTCGGAGCAGCCGAAACCCCAAACACCCGTCTATCCAAGTCTCACCTTTGTTTTCCCCGTTCCAAATTCGTGGATTTCATCCAAGTC
>NW_019723210.1:0-533 GCF_002891405.2 Cryptotermes secundus
CCAAACAAAACAAATACCAAAATAATAGATAATTAATTATGCCTGAAGCCCACCTCCGACACATATCATCAAGTTCCCAGTCTTTTTCCTCTTTACTGATTAAGGTTCAACCATTCCCTCGGGAATTGAGCAACTGCTATGCCATGAAGTTCATCACATTCCGTGCTCAGCACAGGCTTCTACTTGATTAATGTTCTTTAAGAGTATGGCTCAGTTATTCTTTCATAATACTTGAGAAGATTCCTATCAGAACAACATGAGTTAAGGAAGCTTAGAAGTGTTTGTTGAGAACAATATGTTTCCCACAGAGGTTTCAAATCAAAGGAGGCAGGACAAAACTGCATCATGAGGACATACACAATCTGAACTCTTCAACCAACTGATTTATAGTGATGTCACCACTGAATATGAGGGAGACAACAGGACACGTAATGCTAACATATGTGCAGTGATATATACATATGGAAGCAAGAAACCAATACCGCTTTTTTATAAGCCTCCTGTGGCCCTCACACTAGTCTTTTAATTCGAAA
>NW_019723211.1:0-255 GCF_002891405.2 Cryptotermes secundus
AAATTAACTTAGCATCAATCAAAATTGACTTAAATTTCCATAATATAATGTAAAAATCTTCAAAATTTGAAAAACAAAACCATTTAATAAGATGAAATATTTCACATATTGACTGTAATTCCTTATCATAACTTGAAATCGTCAAAGAATTTTCGGAAAAAATTCATAAAATAAGTTCATTTCGTTCGAAATTTGTTTAAATTATTTAATTAACTTAGAATAAAAGATTATTTTTCAAATTCATTAAATAAAATA
>NW_019723211.1:473-950 GCF_002891405.2 Cryptotermes secundus
TTCAAAATTTCGTTAAATTTCTTGCAATAATTTGTAAATCTTAAAGAATCTGATAGAATTTCCAAAATTGGTGTGAAATGTTTCACAATATAACTGTTATTATTTATATTAAATTAAAATAAAGAAAGAATTTTTATTATATTTACATGAATTAAGTTGAAGAAGGTCAAATTTAGTTTAGAATTCCTTAAATTATTATGACATCCCACAAATATTTCATTAAAATTAATTAATAATTAAATATCATCAAAGAAATGTATAGAATACCATAATTAAAGTGGAATCTTTGGACATTTGTTGATATTCTATATATTAACTTGAAATGTGGAATATTTCTTATTCAAAATTTCGTAAATTTCTTTTAAATTTTTCAAAACCTGGTTTATATTCGTTAAATTTAACTTAACATCTATCAAAATTGATTGAAATTTTCCATATATAATGTAGAAATCGTCAATGATTTGGACAGAACTCCAT
>NW_019723212.1:0-467 GCF_002891405.2 Cryptotermes secundus
AGAATAGTGGTAAGAAAGGGATTAGGCTGTGCAAAGAAGACACTATGTGTGATTTGAAGTTACACTGAGACTGTTATGAATTCATTGCTAGGAAAAGACTAGTGGAGATTATAATAGACCAAGAACCCTAGTGCATGTGTAACAGTGAATTGTAAAGTGTGTAGATCAGCGTAGTGCTCTATTGCCTCTGGTCTCGATTGGTGTATACAAGTTGTGAGTAAACACAGTCATACAATCCAAAACCCATCTGATAGGTCATGCACACAACTCTATACATGACAGTACTTTTCTCCAAAATATATGCCAAGGCCTTCCTCTCTTTCCTTAAGGTTTTTTACAAACATTTTTTGTGTACTTCTCTTTCCTCTTATGCTCTGTATTGTTTTGTATATAACGGTGTTGCTGTTAAATTGTTTGTCTGTAGTTTGCAAATGCTGGCAGGTGGTGTGCTTAGATATGTGGGTGTG
>NW_019723213.1:0-923 GCF_002891405.2 Cryptotermes secundus
TACAATTATTATCAGTTGTAGTATCACTTGGCTTCTGTCTCAATATTCAATTCTCTAATACGTGTCATAAGCTCTGCTTATATGGGGGTTATGCGGACTCAATAGAGGACACCCCTCACCAAAGTTTGATCTCACATGTTCGGCAGTCCGTTGCTTCGGGAATGCTCCTTATAGATTACACTGGTAATGTGTTTCGTCTCATCTGTTGTTACTCAATGACAATTTGTTGCTACGATTTGTCGCTGCACAATTTCCACGTATTCGTTGTCGTGGAAGTGTCCATTCTGATTGTAGCGGCTGTCACGGTGTTGGACATAAGGTAACGCGTCACATTATTCATCAGTCATAAATATAGAACTGTCCTAAAACGTAATTATTTGTGGCATGAAACACACAGTTACTTTATTTGTTAGTTTGTCTGTTTATAAATAAAAGAAACCTCTGAAGAGCATATAAGCCATTTTGGATTAACTGCATGCAACTTCTTGATGGTAGGGCTGAAGAATTATGCCATCAGTGGCAAGAAATGCACATGCTTCATATCTGAAGATAACATAATAATCGTAGTAGTTCTGTACATACATTTTATTGCCTTGCATTGCCATTGGAAGAACTTTAATATGAAGACTAAATGCTCAGTGATGAGAAATGAGCTGAAAATTTACGTCAGATATAAAGAACATATACAGGCACTATGCTACAAGCCTGAAGGTCATGGGTTTAAGTCCTGATGAGGTCGTTGGATTTTTTTCAGTTTACCTAATCCTTCCAGCTGCACTATGGCCCTGGCGTCGACTCAGCCTCTAATAGAAATGAGTACCAGGAATTTTCCCAGGCATAAAGTGTGGCTGGAACATAAGGCTGACAACGTTACCACTATCTTTGAGCAGATTGTCTAAATAATGTGGGAGCCTCAACGTCTC
>NW_019723214.1:0-450 GCF_002891405.2 Cryptotermes secundus
AATATATCATTCTTAGAGTATTCTCCGTCATAATGGGCGTGACAACCCTGATAGCATAACAAGCGCAACTTAACCTTTTTAGAACATGTTCAATGTGCCCCTTCCATGACAACTTTTCATCAATAATCAATCCTAGAAACTTGATATTAGTAAGATCAGTGATATACTTATCTGCAAAAGTAATGTTTAAATCAAGCTTCTGACTATTTTTAGTCTGAAATTGTAAAAGATGTGTTTTGTCAAAATTTAAATACACCAAATTACTCCTAAACCACTTATTTAAGTCATCAAGAGCGGTATTTATCTCCGTCAAAAAGTGTACAGGATTAGAACCAGTTACAATCATACAATCATCAGCATACAGCACAAATGTATTATTTTTAGAAACCGACAAAGGCAGATCAATAATAAATAAAAGAAAAAATAGAGGGCCCAAGATAGATCCCTGCA
>NW_019723215.1:0-1116 GCF_002891405.2 Cryptotermes secundus
ACATCTTCTCTGTTCTGATCCATTTGGTAGTTATGTGTTACAGAATTTACTGTTGAATGCCTCAGAAAGACGACTGGTAAGCGTGTACTAATAAAATGTTTAAGTTATCAAAACTGCTTTTGTGGCCAGTGTAGTTAATAATGTATGTGAATGTTAGATTTCAGGTGCGCAGTCAAAGGAACCGGAGTTCACAGATTGGGTTTTAAAAGTTAGTAAGTTTGTACTAAACAATTTGGAGGACTTTGTTTGGAATAAATATGCCAATCATGTAATTCGAACAGTTACTGAGTGTCTTGGAGGAATTTCTTGTCGAACAATGGCTGAAACCGACAAAAGACATGCACAACCCAAAATGATTACCAAACCATCAGTACAATTAAGTAAAATTCCTCCTGAATATTCTGAACTTCTAAAAGAGTTTGTACATCGTTTGTCTGCTTGGCCGCAGTTTCAAGGTTGATACCTCATAAAACATTCATTTTATTATACACCTTTAAAGTGCCACAGCACTGATGTACCATAAATATTTCAGTAGGTATCCAGAGGATTTGACCCCAGACATTATTTGGACATTTGTGACACTGTAATAAGTATTTCAGTTTGGAATACTTTCCTAATTTACAGAAAAATATTTTCTTGAACACATTCTTGACTGACCTCCTGTGACCCCTTCACCAGGTTGCAGGACTACCAAAAACTTACTTGTTTGCTGAAAGTTTGCAGTTAATTTGTCAGACACAAAAATTACTTGACATTTCTAACCGTTATACGGATAGAAGGGTAGGTTTCTGATCATTAAAGAGAGTTGTTCCAAAAAATGACACCATTTCAATACAAGCATTGAAACTTTAAAATAAATTCTGTAATATAGATTGCATTCATTAAAGCAAGAAGTTCTGGGAACGGCTCATTGCCTACTTTCCTTTGATATGACACTGACCACATAGAATATGATGCATGCAATAATTCTTTTATTGTTGCATGTGTACTCATGGCCATGGAAGTGTGTTCACAGAGATGTTGTGTAGCAGTGATAGGGAGATACGCATAAAGCCAAACAGGGAAAGTAGTCTAAAAGAGGAACTCTTGGAGGTGGTGATTTTTCTGTGGTTCACC
>NW_019723216.1:0-1126 GCF_002891405.2 Cryptotermes secundus
AAGAATAAGTGTCAAGGTTTTAGAAATTGCTGTATGTCTCTGAAACTGTGAATGTTGTTCCTTCTTAAATATTGTGATATTTTATTTCTGACATACAGTTCGAAACCTGTGATTGATTAACTGAATTGGTGGCAATTTTTCACCTTTGTCATGAAATATCAATCAAAACTGCCTCCCTATTCTGCGTTTTCTATCATTCTGAGGATTCTCATGTTTTACTTCAGTCATAATTATGATAGCACAGTATGTCATCAAATATCACTTAACACATTTGCTACAAGCGGATCTCTGTTGTGCTGAGGATTCTCGTGCTTTTCTTCAGTGATAATTATGTTAGTACAATATGTCATCAAATATCAGTTAACACACTTGCTACAAGCGGATCTCTGTTGTTCTGAGGCTTCTCGCGGTTTTCTTCAGCAAATCCTGCCAAAGTACATTTTCGTCATCAGGGTACTGATCCAAAATGTCTGCACATGAGGAGCTCTCGTCTTCAATCAGTCTCCGCTTCAGTCCTCTAAGCGCTTCCCACTCTTCTGCCACGATATTCACATGCCGCTGAACGTCACAGTAGATTCATCAGTTTCATAGGCCCTCCCTGTATCCTCAATTACATTTTCTCTAATATCCATTTTAATATTATACTCCACTACACACCTTCATGTCACAAGTGAATCTGTACATGATTTTTCTTATAAGCTTCTATTTTCACAAGCCTGGGCTGTCGTGGCCTTCATTCTTAAGGGCGATGGGCGCAACAGAAGCAAAGATTATAAAAGAATGTAGATAAGGAATAATGAGAAATGTGTTCCTATAGAAAAACAAAACGTCGAAGCTAGGATAGGAGGGGGGGAGAGAAGTTCACTGACATTGCGCAACTCTGCGAGAAGCAACTGGGAGAATGAAGTGTACAGAAAATGTCGAAGTTANACTCTACGAGAAGCAACTGCGAGAATGAAGTGTACACAAAATGTCGAAGGTAGGATAGGAGGGGAGGGAGAGAAGTTCACTGACATTGCGCATCTCTGCGAGAAGCAACTGGGAGAATGAAGTGTACACAAAATGTCGAAGTTAAGATAGGAGAGGGAGAGAAGTTCACTGACATTGCGCAACTCTGCGAGAAGCA
>NW_019723217.1:0-630 GCF_002891405.2 Cryptotermes secundus
TGCGTTGTTAGCTTGCTAGATTTTCGTGAGTAGCTTGCTATCTTTGCGTTGCTAGATTGCTAATTTTGCGTTGCCAGATTGGTAGATTTGCGTTCCTAGCTTGGTAGCTTTGCATAGCTTGCTTGGTAGCTTTGCGTTTCTAGCTTGCCAGATTTTCTTTGTAGCTTGCTTCCTTTGCGTTGCTGGCCTGCTAGATTTGCGTACCTAGCTTGCTAGCTTCCCGTTCTAGCTTGCTAGTTATGCGTTGCTAGCTTGCCAGCTTTGCCTTGCTAGCTTGCCACCTTCGTGTTGCTAGCTTGCCAGCTTTGCGTTATTATCTTGCCAGCTTTGCGTTGCTAGCTTGCCAGTTTGCGTTGATATCTTTCTAGCTTTGCGTTGCAAGCTTGCTAGATTTTCGTTGCTAGCTTGCTTGATTTTCATTGCTGCCTTTCTAGCTTTCCGATTGCTACCTTGAATGCTTTGGGTTGCTAGATTGGTAGCCTTTATTTGTTAGCTTGCTAGGTTTGCTTTGTTAACTTGCTAGATTGGCGTTGCTAGCTTGCTAGTTTTGCGTTGCTAGGTAGCTAGCATTGCATTGCTAGCTTGCTAGATTGCTAGATATGCTTTGCTAGATTGCTAGGTTTGCGTTGC
>NW_019723218.1:0-891 GCF_002891405.2 Cryptotermes secundus
TGTATATATGGAGACATATTTAAATATCAAAGAATGACTCTTTCAGAAAAACCTTCTGGTTTTGATTGTCAGAAATTTGTGGGTAGGCATAAGTGGAAAGAATAGAAAGAATGCCCCATTTCTGAATGAACTAAGGCTATAACAAGTGACAACAGAAAGTTACAAAATTTCTGAGCCGCGCCATAGCTCATGAGGTTAGTCGCCGGCTTCCCAAAGCGGCGGACCGGGTTCGAGCCAAGGTCAGGTAATTTTGGATTTTTGCTTGATGAAGTGGCACTGAGCCACGGTAGCCGAGTGGTCTAAGGCATGTACTGTCTTCGCTCGCTTTGAAACCGGGATCGTGGGTTCGAATCCCACTCAGGGTATGGACGTTTAATTTGTGTGTGTGCGTTCTTCTGCGTTTGTGTACAGGTAGAGGCCTTGCGACGAGCTGATCACCCGCCCAAGGAGTCCTACCGAATGTGTAAGATCTAGAAAAACCGTAGTGAAGGAAGAAGTTCAAGGAGGTAGGCCTCGGCCCACTGGGGCAGGTTTTCTCCTAGTACTTCGGTTTCCCCTGCCAATTCTCTTTCCACTAATTGCTCCACAGTCACCACCATCTCCCTTCCGGAGCTGGTACAATAGGCCAGAAGTGGCCGCAGTACAAGGGACTTAGTCCCACCCCACTCCAAGAAACAGAACCACCAAACTTCTGCATAAGACTTCGTTTTTTATGTAAAGGATACGGATTATTTATAGTGGCATTTTAATATCGTAAGTACATTTCCTTTGTTACATTCCTGTTGCTAGCTTTGACCATACACATCCCGGACTTTCGACACAGAATGTCTGATGCTAACACAATGCACATTACAGCTTTAGACGCCCTCACAGCGCTGGTTATGGTGATTT
>NW_019723219.1:0-973 GCF_002891405.2 Cryptotermes secundus
ACAATATGTGAAAGATTTCTTCTTATTAAATGGGATTCAGTACAAGTTATTGTCGATTTCTAATTTTTAATAATGACGAAAATTAAGTCAATTTTGATTAATGTTAAGTAAAATTTAACGAACATAAAACAGGTTTTCAAATATTTCAAAGAAAATTATGAAAATTTGACAAATATTATCCCAGAATTGAAGTTAATAAAAAAAGAATTTCAACAAATTTTCAAAAGTACCACTTAAATTTATGAAATTCTCTCAAATATTGTGATGGTGTTTCATTATTAATTAATTTTAATCAATTATTGAGGGGTTTCATGATAATTTAAGGAATTCTATATTAATTTTGAGCTCCTTCAAAATAATTTATGTAAATTTAAACAAAAATTCTTTCTCGATTTCAATTAATATAAATAATATCAATTATTTTGTGAAAGTTTTCACTGTAAATTCAGGAAATCTAAAAGATTCTTTGACGATATACATAATATTTCAAGAAATTTAAAGAAATTTTCAACGATTCGAAGGTATTTGAAGGAATTTAATTGAATTTTGGACGAATTCATCGAAATTTATATAATATTAACTTAAATTCTTTGAAATTTTCAAGATATAATAGATATTTTCAACCAAATTATGAAACGTTTCATACGATATAAGGGATTCCTCTAAATTTTTGATAATTACTATATTCTTTAATGAATTTTAATAAATTTTGCAGTCATTTTAAAATAATGAAAAGAATTTAAACAAATTTTTAACGAAATCAACTTATTTTATGAAAGGTTTTCCGAAAATTATTTCACGATTTCACGTTATTATAAGGATTTACGCAGAATATATAAAAGATATCTTCTTATTGAATAGAATATTGGCCAAATTATTGTCAAATTCTAGACTGAAATATGGAAGTTTAAGTCATTCTTTTAGATGATAAGTTAAATTTAACAAATTTAAACCAGGTTTTAAAAGATTTCAA
>NW_019723220.1:0-292 GCF_002891405.2 Cryptotermes secundus
GTCCTTCTGCACTTGTTGAGTAACATGGAAACTCAGGAACTTCATTAGGGGTTTCCTTGCCATGACTTTTGGACAGATTTGGTGAAGAACCATCAGGTGCCCTGAACAATGACTGTAGGTTACACACAACCGTAGCACCATCATCCTCACAACTAGTTCTATACAGACCTCTGAGAGCAAGTGCACTGATGATCTTCAGGGCATCTACAAAGTGTCCCTCAGTTGGATTATTGTTCAAATCAGACTACGAACGAATACCTTCAAATGTGTTCACAAGGTGATCATCAAATAG
>NW_019723221.1:0-2600 GCF_002891405.2 Cryptotermes secundus
ATATGAGGAGTTGTCAAGAGGGAGCTATGACTATATGTCAGGGGGCAGTTCCCACAATAGAGATGACAGACGATGGGTAGAGGCGGGTCAGACCTGACACGCCCGCTCTACGCCAGTAATAAGAGGTGACAGCGCTGAAAGGGCCAGCCAACAGTGAACGCTCGACTACGCACTACCGGCCCTTGGCACTTACATCACCTCACTTAGGACATATAATAGATGGTGGCAGCTTTTTGAGAGAAGGAAACCCCGAAATAGGAGAATCCTAGCTGAGGGTAAGCTAGGATTATGGTGTTGACTCCTTAGAGAGTAAGTTGTGGTAGCGAGGGGTACCTACACGTCCCCCCTGCACCACGATGGTACAAGTGGCGACAGCGGTGAGACAACCAAGCCACCCCCGTTGTCACGACGTTACAAGTGGTACCAGCGTCGCGACATTACAGTGGTGGCAGAGACGGGATACCTCCACGCCCCCCTGTTCCGCGACACATCATCTTGGTAGACCGTGATTACTTGACTTTCACATGAATATCCCGGCCTGAAGCCATGCTGACCCTCAAATAACCAATCATTTTTATCCCATATTTTCCTCAGGTACGATGCTATAACGTGTTCCATTTGCTTGCATACTACTGAGGTTAAACTGACGGGTCTATAATTGGAGACCAGCGATCGATCACCTCCCTTGTAAACAGGAACCACTATGGCCTGTTTCCAATCACTTGGAATAGCGGCATTATTAATTGTCACATCCAGTAATCGCGCCAGGTATGGAATCATGGCTTCCCCACCCAGTTTTAGAATTTCACCAGAAATGCTGTCTGGCCCTACTGATTTGTTCTTACCTATCGCTGCTAACCTTTTCCTAATAATTTTCGTACTAACTGCGAAGGGTTCCCCTGAGATATCGTGCTGTATTTGCGGGATGCTACGCTCACTGCTGAATACGGAAGAATAATATAAGTTGAGGAAGTTAGCCTTTTCTATCGAATCAGTAACGAGTCGTCCATTAACATCTTTGATTGCAGGAATATTTTCCCTATTTCCTTTGCGTCTTTTTACATACTTATAGAACTCAGTCCAGCAGTTACCTTCATTTTTTAATACAGTCCTTAAAAATATCTCCTGCGCATTTTGCTTGACTAATAACAACTGCTTGGATAATCGCTTCAGTTCCTCTCGATACTGCTGCCCTAATTTTCTTCTATTATATGCTTTTCTGACCTTTAATTTTAATTTTTTCACTTCCTTATTGTAGTAGTCAGGGTCTGAATTTTTTCTGAGTATTCTATGTGGAATAAATCTTTCGATACACTGAAGTATTATGTTCTTGAAATTATTCCATACTTCCTCAACGCATCCACCATTGCTTGCCCATATTGCAAATTTATCCCGGAGAAAAGTTTGTAGACCTATGGTATCTGCTTTGTGGTACACCGGTACCAGTCTTTCTACTTCTGGTCGACAGTATGTTTCTTCCCATTATACTTCTAATAACACCCCACAATGGTCACTGATCCCTTGTATAAAGCTGCAAGAGGTAAACAGGTTTCCCGGCCGGACTAAGTATACATCCAACAATGCATCCCCTCGTGTCGAGTTGTTTACTACCTGCGTGTACCCACTTTCCCACACCAATCTATTTACAGATTCCTGACCTCCACTAGTGCATTGCATGTTTCCATTCCAATCGGCGTAGGGCAAGTTTAAGTCTCCTGCAATAATGCTACGCTTTGTAAAATTTCCTAAAAAATCGGCTTGGGCTGCCAGTCTTTCTATAACCCGCATATCCTCATTCGGAGCTCTGTAGATGCCTACAATTTCCCATGTACATTTAGGGTCTCTGCCTTTCACTTCAACTGCAATCATTTCGAAATCCTCGTCCACCCATAGTTCCACGCAAGCAATGTAATTCTTTACACAAATAAACACTCCACCACCTCGAGTATTCCTATCTCCTCTGAAAGTTGTGTACTCGTCCCTGAAAACTTCGGCATTGTTAATTTCCTCTCTGAGCCATGACTCCGTACCTATTATAACATCGGGATTATATGTATCAATTAAATTCCAAAATTCTAAAGATTTATTAAGAATAATCCTGCAATTTACCTGAAGCAAAACCAAAGAATTGCCCTCTATCTTCTGTGCCCCTCCCGTAGCTACATATCCATCACTTGTGTCTTCCTGTCTTCTTGTCGCCGCCCCTGTTAGCGTCGGATCCTCGGTAATCGTGTTAGTCATCCTTCCAGGCGTTCCCTCATTGTT
Organism: Cryptotermes secundus; assembly: GCF_002891405.2. NCBI lineage: Eukaryota > Metazoa > Arthropoda > Insecta > Blattodea > Kalotermitidae > Cryptotermes > Cryptotermes secundus. The sequence goes on from NW_019723221.1 coordinate 2,266, forward strand.
AACCCTCAGCAGCAGTCACTCGTTCCGATTTTGCACTCGGCCGCCGAAATCACACACTCTGGAATACAGCTGGCCTAGTTTCCTATATGACCTTCCCATATCACGGTCTGAACAGCCGTTCACTGGACCTGAACCAGTTTGTGGCATCTCAATTGGAGTTGCCGAGGAAGTGATCAGGGACTGGACTGATAGAAACCACAAAAAATGCTGGGAATCCATAATTGGACTCAGTCAGGCAATGGGTTTTATAGCAGGACTTTCTGCCAGAAGAATGATCTGTTGAGATTAAGCAGAGATCAACTAAGATGGGTGGTAGGATTACTTACCAGACACTA
>NW_019723222.1:0-881 GCF_002891405.2 Cryptotermes secundus
GTCTTCTTTTCCGTTTTGGAGGCGGTCGACACTTCCACAGTGTCCTGTCTTTGTTTATGTCTTCCATGAGAAGTGCATTATGTCGACGTAACAGCCCTTGATGCGTTGTTTGCACTGAGTGACGTCGTCGTCCCTCCTGGTCTTCCAGGCGCTTGCTGGTACGGGAACGTGGCTCCAAGTCCTTTCTCCGGCATCCGAAGGTTCCCTGGGGAGTTTCCTTCTTGAAGTCATTTCTCCAACGTCGTGCCACTGTCGCGCGACGGGATATCTTCCTGCAGATGGCAGCCAACTTTATCCGGAACGCATGATCTCCTCGGGTCCAAGATTTCCTGAAGATTTTTCTCCGGCGCCATGACACTCTTGCACGGCGAGACACCCTCCTGCTGACGACGGCCAATTTATTCTGGGGTCCACAACTTTCCCGTGTCGAATTCTTCATATTTCGTCCCTTTCGGTCCCTACGCCTTTTCTTCTTCGGTTCTCCGACCGGCATTACTTCGGCGTCTTGTACAGGTACCTCTAGTAGTTCTGCCACCTCAGGTTTCCTGTGCACTGAAGCCGGCTTTTCATCTTCTGGACGTGCCTCCGTCTGTTGGTAGGCCATCGTCACTCCGACCGGTATCACTATGGGGACCTCTTCCTGTCGTGCCGTCGCAGGTTTCGTGTCCACTGGGCAGGCCAACGTCTCATTGTCTTCGTTAGGAATCGACTGTCGGTTAACTACAACCGCTTTTCCTCTTGGATTTTTCTCCGTTGCATCCTGGCAGGCTGTCGTCTCTTCCTGCCAGGCATTGAATTCCGCACCTAATTTTGTCAGCACGATATTTGCTTTTTCTTGATTTAATTCTAATTTCGCCAGGAAATCTTTTCTGTCTTTTTTT
>NW_019723223.1:0-441 GCF_002891405.2 Cryptotermes secundus
TCTCCACGTAATTGTTGAGACTTATCCTGTCTGACATATGTCATACAGACTAATTACGTAACCAGTAAGATATTCCATTAATGGATGTGATAACTGCTCCACATGTAGACAAACACCAGTAAAAATAAAGTAAAAGTATACCTCTAAGAGGTCGTGAACGCCCATAGGATTGTGATGTGCTGAGGCTCCCGCATTTTCTAGACAATCGGCTCATAGTTGGCGGTGAGGTTGTCAGCCCTACGCGCAGGCCGCCCTTTACCCGCAGAAATATTCCTGGTATTCATTTCTGTTAGACGCTGAGGCGACCACAGGGCATAAGGATTGGGTAAATTGAAAACTCCGCCTCATCGGGAATCGATCACGCGACCTTCCTGCTTGTAGCATAGTGCCTCAACCAATTACGCTACCACGTGCAAGCAATGCAAAAATATATCAACAAAT
>NW_019723224.1:0-1358 GCF_002891405.2 Cryptotermes secundus
TAAAATACAGCAGCAAACAAGACATGTTTGAGAAAATGAACAGGTAGGAGGAAGTTGCAAATTGTAGCACATTCCACAAAACAGTAAAAAAATATTTCCTGTTTGTCCCATCTGTTATGCAAAATAGTTAATGATCAACCATTTGGTTGAAGCTGTTTAAGCTACAAAGGTGTTAAATGACAGAGGTGTGACCAACAATGATAAGTAGGAAAGGACTTGCAAGGTGCAGGTGGTGGCATGAACTAACTGTGAGTCCATCTTGAGAAGCCAACAATCGCTCAGCTACTCAAAATTTCTCAACATTTTATGGAACCCAAAGGTTCATTACAATACTCATAAGGGCCCCTATCCTCAACCAGATAAATGCAGTCCGTATCACCCCACCCAATTTCTTTAAGATCCATAATAAAGTTATCCTTCCACGCGGCCCTTTTACCTCTGATTTCCCCACCAAAATCCTATATGCGTTCCTCTTTGCTTCACGCGTGCTACACGCCCTGTCCATCTCGTCCTCCTTGGAGTGATCATTCTAATTCAGAAGCGTAAAAATTATGTCTTTTTCTCCTCCCTCTTAGTATTAATCCCGCTTTGTTCCGGAGACAGAGACTAGCTCTATCGATTGGGCTCAACCGAGTAGGTTTTACCTGAAGACAGAGACAGAATCCAGTATCCGAAACGTTGTTTTAAAAAATAAACAAGACGGTTTTTAGATAGAGACAGGATGATGAGTAATGTCTAGAAACATAATATTTGTACTAATGTACAATCTTTACAAACATTTATAGATTATTTACTATACGAGTATGTCCATAACAAACTCAAAATATTTCACCTATTTAATTTTTATCCTCATAGACTAGGAATGTCTACCCATCACTTATCAGTTGCTGTCGACAAATGCACACAGTGCGAATGCGCTGAAGATAAGGAAAAAGATAAGGATATTCGTACATATCAAACAAGTGTATACAATTTATGTGAAATATTGAAAGAGGAAACATATATCGGAGGATGTGTTCACTAGAACCCACTGAGCTTCTTAGAGGACACTTCTGTCTTACCTAAAGAGGAAGGGGCATCCAAATTTTCCGCTTGAATACAAGCTCGCAAAAAAAAAAAGCTCTCTTTATAACAACTTAATGCAAATATGCTGCAATACGGGACGAACACTCTTGCTGAATTGCGAGTCACCGTACAGAATTTCATGAAAAGCACGCATAAGACGGTTAACTGGCCTAACTTACATATTAGACAGATATGAGCAGAAAAACTGGAAATCAAAACGCATAAACAATGCAACCAGTTATGATCTATTGCCCCCCTCGTTGGTGTCTCCACCTTATCGTGGTGAGGGGGTT
>NW_019723225.1:0-206 GCF_002891405.2 Cryptotermes secundus
GCCGTTTAGTGGGGGTGTGCTACAAGAAGGTGCTCAATCGCATGGCAATGAACAACGAACTACCACAATCAGTTACATTATTATTATTATTATCATCATCATCTCTTGTCACAGGTTTATTTCCTGGTATTCCTTTTCTTGAACCAGTGATGCACCTCACCACTCAGGCTTCAAGCTTCACACTGTAGCACTTTCCGTAGTATGTG
>NW_019723225.1:387-474 GCF_002891405.2 Cryptotermes secundus
TTCTCTGCTTCTTTTTGTGCTACATTCCTATCCGATGGTACTGACACATCTATAAGTATGCAAGTTTTCTTTTGCTTGTTTTTAATT
>NW_019723226.1:0-2178 GCF_002891405.2 Cryptotermes secundus
GCAACGCAAAGCCTGCAAGATAGCAACGCAAAGCTATCAAGTTAGAAACGCAAATTTAGCAAATTTGCAAGCTAGCATCTCAAAGCTAGGAAGCAATCAACGCCAAGCTAGCAAGTTAGCAACAAAAAGCTAGCTAGCAAGCAACGAAATCTTAGCATGATAGCAACGGATAGCTAGCAAGTTATCAAAGTAAAGCTAGCTAGCTAGCAATGTAAATCTAGCGATCTAGCAACGCAAAGCTGGCAAACTATAAACGCAAACTTGGAAAGCTAGCAACGCATAACTGGCAAGCTAGCAACGCAAAGCTAGCAAGTTAGCAACGCAAAGCTAGCAAGTTAGCAACGCTAAGCTAGGAAGCTAACAAATGGAATCTAGCAAGCTAGCAACGCAAAGGTAACAAGCTAGGATGGCAAAATTAGCAAGCTAGCAACGTAAATCTTGCAAGATAGAACGCAAACCTAGCAAGCTAGCAAACGAAAAGCTACGAAGTTTGCAACTCAAATCTAGCAAGATAGCAACGCTAAGCTAGGAAGCTAACAAATGGAATCTAGCAAGCTAGCAACGCAAAGGTAACAAGCTTGCATGGCAAAATTAGCAAGCTAGCAACGCAAAGGTAACAAGCTTGCATGGCAAAATTAGCAAGCTAGCAACGCAAAGGTAACAAGCTTGCATGGCAAAATTAGCAAGCTAGCAACGCAAAGCCTGCTCGCTATCAACTAAAATCTAGCACGCTAGCAAAGGCAAGCTAGCAATGTAACAAAGCACACGTATCTAACTAGCAAGGCAAAGCTGGCAAGCTAGCAACGCAAAGCTACCCAGCTAGTAAAACAAAGCTAGCAGGCAAGAAACCAAAGTCAGCAAGCAACTCATAGCTAGGAAGCTAGCAACGCAAAGCTATCAAGCTAGAAACGGAAAGCTAGCACGGTAGCACCGCAAAGCTAGCAAGATAGCCACGCAAATCTAGCAAGCTAGGAACGAAAACATGGCAATCTAGCAACGTAAACTGGCAAGCCAGAAACACAAACCTAACAAGCTAGCAACGCAAAACTGACAAGCTAGCAACGCTAACCCGGCAAGATAGCAACCCATATCTAGCAAGCTATAAAGCTAGGAATGCAAAACTAGCTATCTAGAAACGCAAAACTAGCAAGCTAGCAACGTTCAGCTAGCAAGGTAGCAACGAGAAAATAGCAAGATAGCAACGCAAATAAAGCAAGCTAGAACGCAAATCTAGCAAGCTAGCAAAGAAAAGCTACCATGATAGGAATGCAAAGCTACCAAGCTAGCAACGCAAAACTAGCAAGCTAGGAACGAAAGCAAGCAAGCTAGCAAAGCAATGCTACTAAGCTAGCAACGCAATGCTACCAAGCTAGTAACGCATAACAAGTAAGATAGCAAACCAAATTGAGCCAACTAGCAACGCAATGCTATTAAACGCTAAGTTAGCAAGGTAACAACGCAAAACTGGCTAGCTAGCAACGCAAAATGGCAAGAAACAATGCAAAGCTAGCAAGTTTACAACGCACAGCTAGCAAGCTAGCAACGCAAAATTATCAAAGTAGCAACGCAAAGCTAGCAAGGTAGCAACACAAAGCTAGCTAGCTAGCAATGCAAAGCTAGCAAGCAAGAAAAGCTAATTCAGGCAAGCAAGCAAGAAAGCAACGCAAAATTATCAAGATTGCAACGAAAAGCTAGCAAGCTAGCAACTCAAAGCTACCAAGCTATAAACGCTAAGTTAACAAGCTACCAAAGCAAAGCTGGCAAGCTAGCAACGCAAAGCTGGCAAGCTAGCAAAGCACAGCTGGCAAACTAACAACGCACAGCTCTCAAGATAGCAACTCAAAGCTCTCAATCAAGCAACACAAAAATAGCATGGTAGCAAAGCAAAGGTAGCAAGCTAGCAACGCAAAGCTAGCAAGCTAGCAACGCAAAGCTAGCAAGCTAGCAACGCAAAGCTACCAAACTAGCAACGCAATACAAGAAAGCTACCAACGCAAAGCTAGCAAGATAGCAACGAAAAGCAACCAAGCTAGGAACGCCAAGCTAGCGAACTGGAAACGCAAAGCTTGCAAGACAGCAACGCAATGCTATCTAGCTAGCAAAGCATATCCATGAATCTATCAAGCTAGCTACGCAAAGCTAGCTAGCTAGCTACGCAAAGCTAGCCAGCTAGAAACG
>NW_019723227.1:0-527 GCF_002891405.2 Cryptotermes secundus
CTAGGTTTGCGTTGGTAGCTTGCTAGTTTTGCGTTTATATCTTGCTATCTTTGCGTTGCTAATTTGCTAGCTTTTCGTTTCTAGCTTAATAGCTTTGCGTTGCTAGCTTGCTACCTTCCAGTTAATAGGTTGCTAGTTTTTTTGCTAACTTGATAGCTTTGCTTTGCTCTCTTGCTAGATTTTCCTTGCTTGCTTTCTTGCTTTCTTTGCGTTTCTTGATTGCTAGATTTGCGTTGATAACTTGCGAGTTTGCCTTTCTAGCTTGCTAGCTTAGCGTTGCATGCTTGCTTGTTTGATTTGCGTTTCGAGCTTGCTAGCTTTGCGTTGCTACCTTGCTAGCTTTCCGTTGCTAGCTTGCTAGCTTTGAGTTGAAAGCTTGCTCGCTTTGCGTTGCATGCTTGCTTGCTTGCTTTGCGTTTCTTGCTTCCTACATTTGCGTTGCTAACTTGCTAGCTTGGAATTGCTAGCTTGCTATCTTTGCTTTCCTAGCATGCTATATTGCTATATTTGCGTTGTTAAATTTGCTA
>NW_019723228.1:0-473 GCF_002891405.2 Cryptotermes secundus
ACTAAGAAGACGCATTGTACTCGGTTCCTTTCATATGTAGAATGAATTTATAAGCAAGAAACTCAAATGTTCACATGATTAAGATAAGACATTGTATAAATATATATGTAGTAATGTAATTTAATTTGACACCGTACATTTTGGTAAGTTCAAGCGATTTATTTACGGCTGTGATAAAGGACCGATGTCCCCATCCTGAAAATCATGTTCTGAAAATAAGAGCGTTCTAAGTCCCATAGGCACAAATCGGTGAGCAAAAAAACGAAGTTATTCAGCAGTGAGAACGAAAGGATTGAATTTTCAACTAAGAAGACGCAATGTACTCGGTTCCTGTCATATGTAGAATGATTTTATAAGCAAGAAACTGTGTTGTTCACGTGTTTAAGATAAGACATTGAACAAATATATATGCAGTCATGTAATTTAATTTGTCTCCGTACATTTTGGTAATTTCAAGGGATTTATTTACGGCT
>NW_019723229.1:0-936 GCF_002891405.2 Cryptotermes secundus
GTAGTTACAGTAGTTACAGTATCCCGTCTCGTGAATATCCAATAAATCGATTCATCAGTCCAAAGAACCCATTAATTATTTTTCGCGTTACCAGGATGGGTGACAATTAGATTTCTGTTACAATCAGTGCTCTCTTCGAACCGCCAGGTTCCTTATGTGCACGAGCATCTGTGGCTCACGGATCTGTTTCCACACAGCCACACGATTGACCAATGATCAGTTACAGACGTACCTCAAATGTCTGTACAAAAGATAAAGCTATCCCTGTAACAGGCCTTGGAGGCACATAGGGTTGTGAAACGTCTAGGCTCCCACAGTTTATAGAGAGTCAGCTTACAGATGGAGGTGAGGTTGTCAGCCCTACGCGCCGGCCGCCCTTTACTCCCAGGAAGATTCATGGTACGCATTTCTGTTAGAGGCTAAGTCGGCCCCAGGGCTGAGAGGATTAGGTCAATTGAAGAATCCAGTGACCTCATTGCGAATCGAAACTGTGACCTTCTGGGTTGTAACATAGTGCCTCAACCAACTGCACTACCGCGTGCCTTAAGTGTATGTGGAATAGGTGACCAAAATCATTCCAGGCATCACAGTGTCATGTATAAGAATTTTTTCTATATTAAAATACTGACGCGAAAACAGCGAACAGTAAATATCGTGTTAGTAAGATGTGCCAGGGCTTGCCCTGCTGTTTGGATCTAAAAGGACAGGAGGAGAGTGGAGACACAGCAGAAGAGATCCCTCATGCCAATAGACGGATACCGGCCTGCGCTACGAGACCAAATGCGCAGTGAACCAATTGGCTAGCAATGTGATGAAGCCAACAAAGTACACTGAGAAATGCAGAAGGCAACAGAGCGCCCACGTGGATACGAACGGGAGTTAAAAGACAGGCTGAAAGAACAATACAATACAGAGGCGAGGGAAGGGGAAATAGTA
>NW_019723230.1:0-429 GCF_002891405.2 Cryptotermes secundus
ATTGAATAAAGTTTGATTCTCAGGAAGAATAGTGATTTTGGTCTTCACCATCATGTCTTCACCAGCTGTGGGGCACAGGCAGCTTCCTATACAATGGAAAATAATAGGGGTTCTTTCCTGAGTGGTTAAGCAGGCACAGTATAAGAAGGATCACTCATCTCCATCTAATCTCAAAGTCAAGAATGAGNACTTCCACTCCCTTCCTTCAATTTCTTCATGACATGGAGCTTAAGCGCAAGGACAGCTTTCCCATTATCATAACTACATTGTGACAATATGAAGTAGTAACTGAAACAGATCTTACAATTACTGCTTTTCCATAAACTGATCAGTGATATGAGCTACTAAAATAAAGAGCGAGAAACAAAGAAGATGTAAGGATACCATTAAGATGATCGGAGAAATGCCAATACGTTGTGGCAATCAGAG
>NW_019723231.1:0-171 GCF_002891405.2 Cryptotermes secundus
TTACTGTCTAGCTTGATTTGCGAGGCTTGCTTTCTTGCTTACGTTCCGTTTCTTGCTGGATAACTTTGCGTTGGCAGCTTGTTGCTTTGCGTTCCTAGCTTGCAAATTGCTAGATTTTTGTTTCTAGCATGCTAGTTTTTTGTTGTTAGCTTGCTAGCTTTGTGATGCTAC
>NW_019723231.1:309-446 GCF_002891405.2 Cryptotermes secundus
GTTGCTGGCTTGCTATCTTTGAGTTGCAAGTTTGCTAGCTTTGCGTTGCTAGCTGGCTAGCTTTGCGTTGCTAGCTTGCTAGCTTTGTTTTACTAGCTGGCTTTCTTTGCGTTGCTTGCTTGCATGTTTGCTTTGCT
>NW_019723232.1:0-619 GCF_002891405.2 Cryptotermes secundus
TGTCAAACAATTTGAACATTTCACATATATTTAATAATTTTTACCCATTTGTGAACGATTTCAAGGAAATCTAAAAAGGAATTATATCAATATTTGAACAAATTCAAGGTAATTAAATCAGTTTTATCCAATTTGTTGAACATTGCAAGCCAATTTAAAAATTCATCCAATTTTTAACGATATCAAGTCCATTTATGAAATTTTATCAATATTGTGGCTGTTGTCAAGCTAATTTATTTAACTTTAACCTTATTTTTAGTGATTTCTCTTTCATCAAATTATTTTTAACACATTTTTTGATGATTTGAAAATAATTTAAGGAAAGTTGACACATTTTTTTATGTTTTCAAGTAAATATAAATAATTTCAACAAAATAGTGAATGATTTCAAATAAATTCAATAAATTTAACCTACTTTTAAACGATTTCATGAAATCTTAAATAATTTTACCCAATTATTGAACGATATCAATTAAATCTATGGAATTCTAACAATTTTTATGACGATTGCAATATTATTTAAAGCATTTTAACCAACTTATGTGTGATTTACAATAAATTTAAGCAAAATTAACTTATTTATGAATGATTCATTCTGAATTTTTTTAATTTTAACCAA
>NW_019723233.1:0-344 GCF_002891405.2 Cryptotermes secundus
GCTCCGTGGCCGACAGATCTGCCACCTCCTTCACGGGATTCCAGTCTGTTAGATTTACCTTGTACGTGATAATGTAACGTACAAGGTATGTGAACGCGTGGTGGACACTGGAGATGAAGTTCTTCGACCAATTCCTGATGCTGCAAGGCACGTTAATAACACTGCATTTCTCCTAAGCTTATAGATTCCTAATGAATNAATGTAAATGTAAAACGCAATCATCTTCTTCTTTTCAAATAAAAATTATGCTTCAAATAAAAATTCCTTCTGAAGTCAAACTGGTCTTAAAGCACCGATATCTTCAAAACCGTTGAGACTAGGACCGACGCTGGTAAGCAACTCTC
>NW_019723234.1:0-203 GCF_002891405.2 Cryptotermes secundus
CGTGAAGGCCCATAGGGTTGTGAGACGTTGAGGGTCCGACATTATTTAGACAGTCGGCTCACAGATGGCGGTAAGGTAGTCAGCCTTGCGCGCCGGCCACGCTTTACTCCCCAGGAAAATTATTTAATTAATTCCTGGTACTCATTTCTGTTAGAGGCTGAGTGAACTCCAGGGCCATAGTGCGGCTGGAAGGATTAGGTCAA
>NW_019723234.1:274-511 GCF_002891405.2 Cryptotermes secundus
TGCCCCTACCTTTCTCCACTTACTGTCAAATACCAAGTTTCACACCTATATAGAACCACAGGCAACATTATAATTTTGTTTATTCTAACTTTTACGTTCTTAGACGGCAGACGGGGAAGAAAAAGCTTCTGGACGGAATGGTAAGAAGCATTACCCGAATTCAGTCTCCTTTCAATTTCTTCCTGAATCAAATTTTGATTTGGTACTGACGTTCCCAAACATTTGTACCCAGCCACA
>NW_019723235.1:0-688 GCF_002891405.2 Cryptotermes secundus
CAGTGTATGTCTACAATTCCCAGCTGAGTCTATACCTGGGTTACCTGTATTACCGTTTCATATTCATCGAGTAAAAGACACTGAACCATATGTAATTTTGGCAACAACTTCACATTACGGTCAGTGGAGCTCTCCCCTTGTAACGCATCAGAGTTAACTCTTATCCAAAGACAACCTTCCCCTAAACAGAAACCATCAACCTTGTCGGTTGCCTACAGTTTCCGCATAATTTTGCATTCTCCGAAGCTCGTGCGAGTGAAATCAGTTAACGGGGTGGTAGGGTACAACACCAGAGGCTGACAGGTAGGTTAACAGAAGTGAGTGGGATGAGTGATTTTTCGTTATATAATGCCATGAAAAATGGACAAAAGTGGCTTTCCAGAAAATTTTGTTTCTTCCTTCTTCTTGCCTGCATAAAATTGTCAGTTTGTTTGTTACCTACATGTTAGACCGTTTCTGTGTTCTAGTGGTCAGAGTTCATGGCTACAGAAGCAGAGTTCGAGTCCCGGAGCTACAAGATTTTCTGAATAGTGGGTCTGGAACGTGGTCCACTCAGCCTCGTGAGTAAATAGCGGCTCCAGTCTAGAAAACTGAGATTAACGGCTGCGAGGATCTTTTTTTATTGTAGAAAAAATCCTAATTTCTCTAAAAAGGTTTTTTCTCTCTTCCTTTTGTGAGGTTAAAAACA
>NW_019723236.1:0-582 GCF_002891405.2 Cryptotermes secundus
GCGAGCATTGCAGAAATGCGTGATAATGTGGGATGTTCCCACAAGATTTTTACCACTTTTTGTTTGGAGAGCCTTTTCTTTTTTAGAAAGTTTACAAAGTGTGGTGCCAGTTTAATATAAGGTATGTTGAGCCAATGTAAAATAAAAATTAAATTATTTCACAAATTTTAATGCCAACCCTCCAGCCCCTAATAACCAAATCTTTCTGGAACTCCTCAGATTCACCAATTAAATGTACAGATAGATAGGATTTCTCCATTATATATTTATTTTGTGAACTTTGTGCAAAAATGCATGAGAAGTGGCAGCCAATTTTCTTCTCTACACATATTACGATAAAATAAAATAAAATGATAAATGGTTTAACACTCTTATTTTAATTCNCTTGTACTTCTTGCCACCTCTGGCATAGCTTTTAATCCCTTTTATCCTTGAGCAGCCACTGTAACTGTGCAAAATGATATTGTCACGTGTTGGGTGTATCACGCGACAAATAACTTCACATGGGTCCTGGATTTAGCAACTCTTTTTTGGACTCTCACACTTATACACCATGCAATTATTATCGCTTGTGGTATCACG
>NW_019723237.1:0-528 GCF_002891405.2 Cryptotermes secundus
GAAAAATCGTATTTATTTATTCACTTTTCAATTTCTATTGAAAAAGACACAGTGGTCTAGAACCCGGTACCTTCCCAAGTGGATTTTAATAAGACCCGCTTAGGTTGAGTGTCTTAATGAGCGACCGCAAAAAAAAAATCTTCCCTCCTCCTTTACCGTATCTCCTAACTTCTTTCCATTTCATTTAAAAAAAATCCTACTGGTTTTGAACCAGGGACCTTCTGAACACTAGGCTGATGTCTTACCCCTAAGCCATCAGCACCTCTGAAATTTATTATATTATATCTTCCTCTTAAGCTACATCTTCGACTATAATTCCAGAAAAATCAATTAACTTACTTTCTAAATCACAAAACTATACTTCGTCTCGAACCTTCGAACTCTTGTTCACTACGCCGGTATTTTACCANAATGCCACGGAAATCGTTGAGCTTTAATCTCCTCTTATGTTACGCTTCGCTATATAATTCCATAAATATCTCTTTACAAAAATACTTCTGTATTCGAACCACCAACCTTATATTTACA
>NW_019723238.1:0-2257 GCF_002891405.2 Cryptotermes secundus
TTCTTGCTGTATAACATGTTTACTTTATTCAAGAAAACACAACAATAACATATTCATTAAGGAGAACAATGGAAATGGTATTTCTATGTTTTATTTTCAGGAAAGTTTTCAAAGGAATTTCAATTGCACGATAAAACCTTTCAAAGTTTGGACAAATGGGAGTACTAAATATTTGTTTCTGTAACATACATTGGTCAGATTATTATATATTCCCTTCTACATGCATAACACTTAGGAAATATGGAGAACTAAAATTGCTCATCCACTAAATTACATTACATAGTATACCCTGCAGACATAGGGAGAGTGGAGGAATAGCTCCATCATTCTTGACCTTGGCACTAGATGTACGTTAGTGGCCAGTTCCATGCACCCCGGAAAATCGTCCCCAGAGCCTCACCTCAATCTAGTGCCGAGACACAGGGAAAAGGGAGCTATACCTCCACTCCCCCATACTTCTTCATGTCATAGTGCTTAACTAATTAAGCACAAGGACAACTTGATTCTTTTTTCATTGGATAGGAAGGTGGGTGGTCTCCAGAGTCAGTCTCGAGGCTACTGACGAGAGAAATTGTTGGCCGGCCTCCCCTTTGGTATCCCGTAGCTATTCCGACTGAGCCAACGCAACTCCTTGGATGAAACATCATACTACATTAAATGGAAATGTACAAATAAATCCATCATATATGTTATGTAATAAATAGGGATGTAAATAATAGAAACCCCATAAATTGAGAAATAATTGAATTTAAACTTAACATCACGATTAATAAACAACAAAAAATGTGCAGGTTTACCTTACTACGAAATCTCAGAGAACTTGAATCACTGCCTACCTGAAATTGCTTCAAATTTTTGAAGTACTGAACGACTGTCGGTGTATCTAGCCACGCTAACACAGGGACACAAATACAGTTGACCAACATGAGTATCATATTAGTGTCGTAGGTGCAGTCACCAAAACTAGCATTTTCCTTGAACAACAGCAGAACACCATCTCTGACGCAAAAGTACGACGTTATATTGACCATCACGTACAAACAAACAGAGTAGGCTAAGGCTGGAGATAGTGCACGATGTCTAGGGACACCTGCAATTAATACGCAAATGAGTAAGTGGGGTTATATGTAACATTAAAAATAATAATTCAATTCAATTCGTGTTTATTTACGTGCAAAATTAATAGCACAGTGACCAATTACAAAGTTAGCACGAGGACATAGAAATACACAAAAACAATTAAAGATCAAAATACAAAATATGACAGTATATATAATAAGAATAAATTAATGGCAATTCGAAGAAAATTGAAGTTATTTAATAGACGAGAAAAATAAAATAATTACATTTCCAATAGTTAAGCCGTTTGTTGCGAGAAAGGGCAATACATGTACATACACACATAAAAGTTAATAATGCTAACACTACTACTACTACTACTACTACTACTACTAATAATAATAATAATAATAATAATAACAAGAATAACTCAATTAACAATTATAATAACTTTATAAACATAAATCAAATCTATCATTGAAAAGTGAGAGATCTATCTACATTCTGCTACAATCCGGAAGGTCACGGGTTTGATTTCCGATGAGGTAATTGAATTTTTTTCAATATACTTAATCAATCCAGGAGCGCTATGGCCCTGGAGTCGATTCAGCCTGTAACAGAAATGAGTACCAGGAATCTCCCTGGGGGTAAAGAGCGGCCGGCGTGTAAGGTCGATAACCCTACCTCCATCTGTGAGCCGATTCTCTAGAAATTGTGGGAGTCTCGACGTCTCACAAGCATATGGTCTTCCTAAGCCTGTTACAGGGATTGATTTACGTTTTAAGTTCATTGTATATACACACTTGTGCACCTGGAATATTGATTGTTATATAAGATATGCAATACTTTACGCTGAAAACAATCACAAACAAAGTCTTCGCCTCTCTTGTGGAAATATCACCAAGGAAAATATTCTTCTACCAGAAGCTGATAGTCTCCTTTTATATGTTTAGGACTTCCGGTTCTACTATAATATACCGCTTTGTTCCTTTTCCTGAGCCAGATGAGTGAAGTCTGCAACATCAGCATCCTTAATGCAGGGTCTTTTTCTCTCCTCACCAACGCCTGCGTCCCCAAATTTACATTTCCTGCAATATCTCCTTATAAAAAATTCAGTGCACTTATCTTTTGTTCCATGTGTCCTGCATGCCCCGCCCATCTAATTAGAATTGACGTGTTAATGAAGCAAATCAATATA
>NW_019723239.1:0-1089 GCF_002891405.2 Cryptotermes secundus
GCGGAGTTTAAATGCCCGACTGGCCAAAACGGGGTACTTTTGTGATTAGGATGCATTTCAGGAAAGTTCTTTATTCTAAAGAAAATGAAATTAGGCTGTAAAAGTACAGTGGACTGAATGAGTTATCAGACTGCAGACAGTGTAAAGAGTTCCTCTGAGTTTGTAGCTGTGACTTAAAGACTGGTGATCTTGTACTTGGGCTGTCAGCAGACCAAGAGTGTCGCATCAGATGCCTTAGGCATCACAAGTATTAAGCTGCTTGGTTTGTTTCCAGGACGTGGTGTGGAGCATGTATCAGAAAAGGCAGAAATGAAACAGGACAAAAGTGGAAGAGTAAGTAACTTGTGTTACAAGATTTGGCAGTTTCATGGTACACTTGGTCGCTGACTTACGACATATGCGACTTATGACCGGCCGCACTTAGACCACACACACACACAAAAAAAACATGATTAAAATGTAAAAGTTTTTACAAATAAATTATAAAGATGATAAAAAGATTTGAAAGGTTAAAAAATACTGTTAATAAATATATGGCCGACATACGACCTGTCAGTCAGAAAGGAAGTCTGTTGTAAGTCGACAACCAAGCGTAGTGAGTTTTGACACCATGTAGTCAGGGGAGTACCAGTGTTTTACAGTGCTGTACCCTGCCTCCATATTCAGGGCAAAAGTAAAGTTGTCCATCCATTTAATTGATTGAGCATAGTATCACAAAGATATACTGTACAGATTTGTGTATTCATATTCCCAGTATTTGATAGAGGTGAGTAATCAGGTACTTTACTGACCAAAAGAGCTGCTGGTACCATTTTGCAGGAGGCAGGGCAGGCTTTAGAGCTGGCCTGGATGCTCTGGAGAAGAGAAAAATCTTTTGTTCATGCCAGGAATCAAACCCCAATTCCTCAGCTGTCCTTTCCATAGCCATTTCCCATCTCCCATGTTCAGGACTGAAGTGTCATGTATCAGAAGGCTACATTATTTTTTGCGTTATTCACTGGAATTTGACAAATGAATCTCAGTGAGCCTGTTCATCGAAATTGCATTGAAAAATCACTTTTAAGGTTATGATTTATGATTACTGGGTTT
>NW_019723240.1:0-189 GCF_002891405.2 Cryptotermes secundus
AGCTAGCAACGCAAAGCTTGCAAGCTAGCAACGTAAAGCTGGCAATATAGCAACGCAGTGCTGTCAAGCTAACAACGCAAATCTGGCAAGCTAACAACGCATATCTAGCAATCTAGGAAAGTAAAGCTAGCAAGCTAACAACGCAAACTACCAAGTTAACAACGCAAAGCTACCAAGCTAGCAACGCAA
>NW_019723240.1:206-1227 GCF_002891405.2 Cryptotermes secundus
ACACGCAGGCTAACAACGAAAACTATCAAGCAAGAAACGTAAAGCAAGCAAGCAAGCAACTCAAAACTAGCAATCTAGCAACGCAAAGCTAGCAAGCTAGCATCGCAAAGCTAGCAAGCTAGCAACGTATAGTTAGCAAGGTAGCAACGCATATCTAGCAAGATAGCCAAACAAATCTAGCAAGTTAGCAACGCAAAGCTGGCAAGCTAGCAAATCAAACCTGGCAAGCTAGCAAAGCAATGCTGGCAAGCTAGCAAAGCAAAGCTAGCAAGCTAGCAACGCAAATCTAGGAAGCTAGGACGCAAAGCTAGCAAGCTAGCAACGAAAGCTAGCAAGCAAGAAACGCAAAATAAACATACAAGCAAGCAACCAAATCTAGGAAGCTAGCAAAGCAAAACTAGCAAGCTAGCAACGAAAGCTTGCAAGCAATAAACGAAAAGCTAGCAAGCAAACAAGCAACGCAAAGCTAGCAACCTAGCTACGAAAAGCTACGAATCTAGCAACGCAAACCTAGCAATTTAGCAACGCAAAGTAAGGAAGCCAGCAAAGAACCTATCAAGCAAGAAACGCAAAGCAAGCAAGCAAGTTACGCAAAGCTAGCGAACTAACAACTCAAAGCTAGCAAGCTAGCAACGGAAAGCTAGCAAGCTAGCCACGCAAATCTAGCAAACTAGCAACACAAAGCTGGCAAGCTAACAATGCAAACAGGCAAGCTAACGACCCAAAGCTGGCAAGCTATCAACGCAAAGCTGGCAAGTAACAACGCAAAGCTAGGAAGCTAGCAACGCAAAGCTAGCAAGCCAGCAACGGATATATATGAACGAAGCAACGCAAAGCTTGCAAGCTAGCAACGCATATCTCTCAAGGTAGCATGCTAGCAACGGAAAGCTAGCAAGCTAGCAACGCAAACATGGCAAGCTAGCAACGCAAAACTGGTAAGCTAACAACGCAAACCTGGCAAGCTTGAAACGCAAAGCTGTCTAGGTAGCAACGCAAAGCTGGCAAGCTTTCAACGCAAATC
>NW_019723241.1:0-440 GCF_002891405.2 Cryptotermes secundus
ATTAAATGCGAAAATGCGTGATTTCAGATGCGATCAATTTATTTTTCAATAGAGTCCGATGCTTACAGAAAATGTCAATCAGTTATACAGCACTTAATAAAATAATAATAGTGGATTAACCTCTTCCGGTTCAGACGACGTCATCATCACAACTGCCTTTTCTCACTACTATGAAAACTGCAAGAAGAAGAAAAAGCACAAATCAGAAAAAGACAGAGATGGAAATAAAACACGTAATGGTTACTTNTACTTACCATGTGTCATTTCTCACTTCAACAATGATTTCATATACACTTTTTTCGAAATTGTGCGAAAAATGCACCATAACTGTTTTACTTTTCAAGATAAAACTGTCCTGATATTCTGTTTATCAGAACAGGGTTTTCGTACGACATGAAGCATTTCCTCTAAGTATACATGTTGACATTTTTCTTCAAGGT
>NW_019723242.1:0-420 GCF_002891405.2 Cryptotermes secundus
TAACATGCTAGCAACGCCAAGCTAGCAAGAGAGCAACGCAAAACTCTCAAGCTTGCAACACATATCGAGCAATTTGACAATATAGCAATGGAAAGCTAGCAAGGTAGCAAAGCAAAGCTAGCAAGCTAGCCAAGTTATTCTAGCAAGCTAGCATCGCAAAGCTGGCAAGCTAGCAACGCAAACCCGGCAAGATAGCAACGAAATGTGGCAAGTAAACAACGCATATATAGCAAGCTAGCAACGGAAAGCTAGCAAGGAAGCAACGCAAAGCTAGCAAGTTAGCAACGCAATAATAGCAAGCTAGCAACGCAAAGCAAGCAAGCTAGAACGCAAAGCTAGCAAGCTAGCAACGCAAAGCTACCAAGCATTCAACGGAAATCTACCAAGTTAGCAACGCAAATCTAGCAAGCTAGCAACGCA
>NW_019723243.1:0-2616 GCF_002891405.2 Cryptotermes secundus
ATATATATAAAAGGGCATATTCTGCTGTACCTAGCCTGGACTGACAGAGGTCATGTAAATATTGTACATTTATATAAGAAATAAGTGTGTAATGTAAATATGTGTAAATACAGACAATGGACAAATTACTACAGACTGACTAACAAAGGACAGACCCGACCTCTCGTCAGAGAGGGCGCTACACATAGACAAGACAGTAACTTTCATTCAAAAGAAATATCTGGTCATGAGCCCCAGTTGGGGCTCGACACCAAGACAGACAGACTGACTGACCGTCAGTTGCAACGTGACTGACTCTGACTCTGACTCAGAGCTGCCAGTTTGGCACTTTCTGAAAGGGGTGACGGTTGTCTGCCAGACGCTGTGGGGATGCTCCCATATAGTATTTAAGTGGACTGATAATTCCATTTGATATCATGTAAAATTGCAAATTTATGATTTATTATATTCAAATTTACTCTCCTTTCGAATTTTTGTTTTTTTATAATTTGTCTAGATCTGTCCATAAAAACTCTTTAACTTTTTATTGGTATTTTACAGAGTCGTTTTGGCTGAAGCTCTGTTTGATTATCAAGCTTGAAATCATCTCTTCCACGTTCATTATTTATTGTATATTGTGTATGCCTTCCAAACATGGAACATTCTTCACCTGTAATGTTTCACAGTTGTCTGAATGGATCCAGTAAATTTTTGTTCTTTCCATTTAATCCCAACTGATGTGATTTTTTCACATTTGCGATTGTTTTGCACCATAACTTCTTTACCTCTCCCATTTAAATGCAAAGCATGATTTGTATATAATTCCAGACAGTTTTCCACTTCAGGAAAACGAAGATTTTCAAAACCCTTATTATATTCCATCAGCTTTCTACTGAAATCTTTTACTGCACTGTTTACACAGGATCTCTCCTGGAGGTCATGGTTATGAGGAACGTTTATTACACCTAAATCTGTGTGATTCTGCCTAATTACAAGGTCATTCATTTGCCGGTGACCATTCTCACCTTCGTTTTTCGCTACATCGCGACTCCACCCCCACACAATAAACACGTCTTTTTTTGTGAGCTCACAGTTGAATTTAACTTATTAGTTATCTCTTTAATTTTTGACCCAGGTTATACTATGCCTATGCAGTTCATTTGCCATACCTCTCGCGTGGCCAACACCCATCTTTAGGACTCTACTACCACTTCTCCTACTATTCTTCTCACCAGCTGCCATTTTACCGTACATAGAAACGATAGAAACCACGAGCGCAGCGGGTACGGCGGGTACAATTCTTTTCATCAGTACCACTCAACTGCTGAGTCTTATTTCGAAAGCCCAAAGGGAAGACGGCGCTATAAAGACTTTTAGGCATATGTGAAAGGCCTGTGACTAGACAACAGTGTTTTGATTAATTATTTAATATACAAATAACGCTATTTTTACAATATACAACGTAAGTAAAAACAATAAAATCCTTTAATATTATATACACAAATGCATTACCTCCACAATAACTGTACTCTGCTAGTTATAGCACACACCTAGTTGGGCCGTGGCCCCACTGCCTTCACGTTCTTGAGTCACATATTTTCCGTCTAGTACTAAGAAACCACCATCAAAACGGACACACTTCTTTTTACCAATAGCACTCAACTGATGCTTGTGTGCTGGAAGGTGTACCGTCTATTTCACAGGCATCGGAAGATATTCATCGTATTCTCTGCTGAAATTGAGCAATTAGTTGGCTCAGAACCTCTAACGTGGTGTTCATTGATTCAATATCCTTCTGTATTTTGGCACAGCTTTGTTCTTCCAGCTCCCTCCTCTCTTTGATTGAACGCACCACCTCATTCATTCGAGCGAATCGATTGTCTTCCTCTTTCACGAAGTCTAGCACAATTTTCATCTGTGAGATGAGCCCAGTGCTCTCATGAAACAAAATGCTCCTGAGCTCCTGATCTGTTTCGCCTTCCCTTCGCCACCACCGTCGATATATGTAACGTGGGAGATAATACAACATATTAATAATGATGACTGCGATGAGCTCGAAAATCAGATGGGCAAGAAACGTCCACAAATTCTGGTGTTCTGCTGCTGTGCTCCATCCTTGAAATTCCCAGGACTGCGTGAATTCCATTTCGTCTGCTGAGGCGACAGTCCAGACTGGGAATATTTTACAGTCTGGGATTGTTTCGGATGCTGGAGCTGGTTCGGGTGCTGGAATTTGTTCTGATGCTGTAGTTAATTCGGGTGCTGGAGTTGGTACAGGCGGTGGAGTTGTTTCGGGTGCTGGAGTTAATTCTGGCGCTGGAGTTGGTTCGGGCGGTGGAGTTGTTTCGAGTGCTCGAATTTGTTCTAATGCTGGAGTTAATTCGGGCGCTGGAATTAGTTCGGATGATTGTAATGAAGGAAAGTATCCTTGTTTGAAAATTGCCGCAGGCATTGCTAACATTGCGATGCTGAATACAGTAATTAATATTTTGGTCTTCATTTTTTGTTTGTACGCTTGAAAGTAGTCCTGTTTCTTTCTCACAAGGTCTTCTGACACCAGTTATCTCGCGTTCGTCACTGTCTTCTGTCTGCCTTCACAATTCGCACTCTATCTCTGGACACCACGCACATACTGAC
>NW_019723244.1:0-159 GCF_002891405.2 Cryptotermes secundus
AGTAACATTACCAACAGGTGCCGCGGCATCCATGGCCAGTTCAGAATTAGCTGTTAGCTGAGAAGGCAGGGGTGTCTCCAGCGAGCTCCATTTCTCCTTCAATTTCCTCCGCAAGTCGTCTAAGGTCCCATCCACAGAGACGCCCAATTCGATCGCCAA
>NW_019723244.1:216-710 GCF_002891405.2 Cryptotermes secundus
ATGTCTGGTATAAGTTGATAATACCACATACAACACAGCACCCCAAAAATCAAGAACACTCCCCCAGCTAATCGTGGGTGCCCAGTCACACACAGGCACTAGAAATAAAAACTACCGCTGGGAGTGACCGAGTAAAACCACGCTCTACTATCATCTGTCTGAGCCCCACCCCACCAACTGTGGAACGGGTGTTCTCTTATCTGTTACTAAAAAAAACAAGAAGTAAACGAGAAAATCAAATAACATTTAATATATGACCAGTAATTTGTGCCAAAAGAAAGCACGACAATTAATCGGCATAACCAGCCACAAGATATCCTATCACAACTCGCACAGGCTGTCGCCGTCTCAACACCACATATAAGGCATACTTTATAATAAACTTCACGCTAGCATAATACCATCTCTGTAATCTGCTGCACACACAATACAGACAAAACCTATACTCGTATATACATTCTCAGCTTACACAATTCCTCCAAGAACAACAATCA
>NW_019723245.1:0-230 GCF_002891405.2 Cryptotermes secundus
GCTTTTCGTTTCTTGCTTTCTAGCTTTGCGTTGTTAGCTTGCTAGTTGTGCGTGACTAGCTTGCTAGCTTTGCGTTGTATTCTTGCTAGCTTTACGTTGCTAGTTTGGTAGATTTGCTTTGCTACCTTGCCAGCTCTGCTTTGCCAGGTTGATAGGTTTGCGTTGCTACATTGCTAGATTGGCGCTGCTAGCTTGCTAGCTATGCGTTGCTAGCTACATATCTTTGCGTT
>NW_019723245.1:286-421 GCF_002891405.2 Cryptotermes secundus
CTATATTTGCTAGCTTGGAAGCCTTTCTTTGCCATTTGCTAGTTTGCGTTGCCAGCTTGATATGTTTGCTTTGTTTCTTGCTAACTTTGGTTTGCTAGATTGCAAATTTTGCGTTGCCAGAATGCCAGTTTGCGT
>NW_019723246.1:0-463 GCF_002891405.2 Cryptotermes secundus
TGTGAACTTGCTAGATTTGCGTTGCTAGCTTGATAGCTTTGCGTTCAAAGCTTGGTAGCTTTGAGTTGCTAGCTTGCAAACTTGGCTTTGCTAGCTTGGTTGCATGGCGTTGTTACCTTGCTAGCTTTGCGTTGCTAGCTTGCTAGATTTTCGTTGCTAGCTTGCAAGCTTGGCTTTGCTAGCTTGGTTGCATGGCGTTGTTACCTTGCTAGCTTTGCGTTGCTAGCTTGCTAGATTTTCGTTGCTAGCTTGCAAGCTTGGCTTTGCTAGCTTGGTTGCATGGCGTTGTTACCTTGCTAGCTTTGCGTTGCTATCTTGCAACGCAAGATAGAAGATAGATACCAACATAAGAACGCAAAGTGTACAAGCTAGCAACGCAAAGCTAGGAAGCTGACAACGCAATGCTAGCTAGCTAGCATGCGTTTCTAGCTTGCTAGATTGCTTGATATGCGTTGCAAGCTTG
>NW_019723247.1:0-766 GCF_002891405.2 Cryptotermes secundus
GAACCGGGACGGTCGGTTTCGTGACTGCTGGTGGGGCTGCCACTGCTGTAATTCGAGTCTGAGACCGCTGCTCCTGCGATGTGTTGCCTCGGAGAGCAGCCGCGAAGGAGACTACAGGAGTGACGATATTTGATGAGAACACCCTTCCTGTTGTTGTTTTGGGTGCTCTCTGCAATTTCCTCTTCTACAGTTCCTCCTTCGCGTGACTGCAGCCGCGGTAGTTAGCGGGATGCGGTTTCTCCCAATCCTTCAACTCACATTTACAGCACGCTGGTGTGGAGGCAGCGTTCTCTTTCTCGGGGCACTCTCTGTGCAGGTGCCCACCCCCGCACCACATGCAACGAGGAGGTTGCTTACAATTAGCCAAGACGTGGCCAAATTCTTGGCAGTTGTGACACTGAGTAAGGCCTCTCTGTGCTCTATAAGCCTCGACCCGGATGGAAATATGGCAAAGGTTATTTAGTTTGAAAATTTGTTGGGATTTTTCCGTCCTGGGTAGGTTTATAAGGAAGTGGGAAAGGTTTCTGGAGATCCTTGCTTTTGAAGGCGACCCTCGGGTGGTTGTCATCTGCTTGACGCTAACCACGTCAAATCCCATGGTCAGCAATCCATCAGAAATATCTTCCGCCGGGGTGTTGTGGGGGAGGTGACGGATTACAGCCTTAATGGGTTTTAGGATTTCGGATATAAGGTGAAATAGGAAAGTTTGGTATTTGAGAGATAGGAGTTGACGGCTTCGAAATCCGCCATGCTTTTGGTGATGACT
>NW_019723248.1:0-1078 GCF_002891405.2 Cryptotermes secundus
ACACTCCCAGGTCTTTTACAGAATCGGTCCGGGCTACTGACGTTTTCAAAAGTTTATAATCATAGATAAGTAAGTTGGTTTTCCTGGAGAAGGATGTAACTTTAGTTTTACTGATATTGAGTTTCATACAGTTAGCAATGCACCAACCTTGTATAGAGTTAACGTCAGACTGAAGTAGATATCAGTCATGAGGGGAACTAATGGCTCGGTAAATTTTGACGTCATCAGCAAAAAGCAGACACTTAGAATGGGCAACTGCATCACACATGTCATTAATAAACACATTGAAGAGAAGGCGTCCTAAGACAGATCCCTGAGGTACACTGGAGAGAACTTCAAAAGGTTAGGAAAGATCACCAGAAACACGGACCTGGGATTTCCGGTTGGATAGGTAACTGCGAAACCAGCTTACATAACCACCAGAAAGCCCAGCAGCACTTAGCTTGTGAAGAAGAAGAGAATGTGGGACAAGGTCGAATGCATTGCTCAGATCAAAATAATTGGCATCAGCTTGCCCCTGAGAGCCAACTATAGGGGAGATAAAATCAATGTAAGTCACCAAAATAGTGCTTGTGGATTTTGTTTTAGAGAAGCCGTGCTGATAAGGACTAATTGTTGATTTTAGATAATGGGAAACATGTTCATGAACAATAAATTCGAATATTTTAGAAAAATTACTGAGTAAGGATATAGGCCTATAGTTGCTAACAGAGGTGCTTTTGCCTTTCTTGAGAACGGACAATTGCTGCTTGCTTCCATAAGGAGGGATAGTTATGCTGAGATAAGCTTAGATTAAAGATGTGTTTCAGAATAGGTACAAATATATCAGTACAACCCTTAATAATGAATCCAAGGATGTCATCGACTCCAACAGACTTGGATGGTCTCAGGCGCTTAATAGCTTTAATAACATCGGAATCTGAAACAGACGCTAAAGGTAAGAATTCGGAAGATGACAATAGGTTGGGGAAGACAATAGGACCAGGATTGTGGTAGACTGTTTGAAAATGTTTTGAAAATTCATCAGCAATTACATGAGGTTCGATTAAACGCTTACCATCAACCTCAAGCTGGATGG
>NW_019723249.1:0-350 GCF_002891405.2 Cryptotermes secundus
TTGGAATGTATGTGTTTAATATCACCTCAGCTGACAGGATCGGAGCCGATTTTAAGTTGTGATTATGCTCATGAATACGGTACTATGATTGATTTCGTACGGAAATTCTTGCATTATAAGAGATATGGGATTAGGAAGACTCAGTTGTTTTGTCGGAGCAGAGATGAAAAGGAAGTAGAGTGTAACGGGATGGGGTCTAAAGGACGACCGATCCATATTATAACTCATATTGTGCAAACCCAATCCATTCGAACCGACCAGGTGTAGTACCCACCCGATTAACTGCTGCTCAACCCAGCTGTGAGGTGTCCCACCGAAACCTGCTTGCTACCGCAATCCTTGTTTGTGTC
>NW_019723250.1:0-780 GCF_002891405.2 Cryptotermes secundus
AAAACTGGCAAGCAAGCAACGCAATCTGGCAAACTAGCAACCCAATGTTGGCATGCTAGCAACGCTAATCTAGCAAGCTAGCGACGGAAACCTAGCAAGCTAGCAAGGCAAAGAAAGCAAGCTAGAAAGAAAAGCTAACAAGCTAGCAACGCAAAGCTACCAATCTTTCAACGCAAACCTACCAAGATAGCAACGCAAAACTAGCAAGCTAGCAACGCAAAGCAAGCAAGCTAGCAAACACAAAGCTAGCAAGCTAGCAAGGCAATGCTAGCAAGCTAGCAATGGAAAGTTAGCAATTTAGAAAGGCAAAGCTAGGAAGCTAGCAACTCAAATCTAGCAAACGAGAAACGCAAAGCAGGCAAGCAAGAAACGCAAAGCTACCAAGCTAGCAACGCAAAACTAGCAAGCTAGCAAACAAAGCTAGCAAGCTAGCAACGCTAAGCTAACAAGCTAAGAAACGAAAGTTAACAAGGTAGCAACGCAAAGCTAGCAAGCTAGCCACACAAATCTACCAAGCTTGCAACGCATATCTGGCAAGCTAGAAACGCAAATTAGCAAGCTAGCAACGAAAAGCTAGCAAGCTACCAACTCAAATCTGGCAAGCTAGCAGCCAAACCTGGCAAGCTAGCAAAGCAAACGTTGCAAGATAACAACGCAAAGATGGCAAGCTAGCAACGCATAACTAGCATGCTAGCAACGGGAAGCTAGCAAGCTAGCAACGAAAAGATAGCAAGTTAGCAACGCAAAGCAAGGAAGCTAGAACGCAAAATTAGGAAGCTA
>NW_019723251.1:0-907 GCF_002891405.2 Cryptotermes secundus
GAATTTAGACAATGTTTTGAAAAATGGAATAAAAGACCAGACAAGGTAATTGGTGTAAGTGGAGAGTACTTTGAAGGAGATTGAAGGTTAGTGCTTAAAATTTGAATAAATAAGTTAAAAAAAAAGTTCGGTTTCTTTTGGGTACCCCCTCGTAGATGGACTAACGCACAGATTTTCCTTTCTACATATACGTCATGCACTTTGTGCAGAGAACTCACAAAGATCTTACTCTGGTATTGTAGGATATGTACACGGTGTAGTCAGCGTTTTGCAGGAACAGTTTATATATTCAGTGTAGAAATGTACCCTGAATATGGAGGCAGTGCGTTCCTGCGAAACGTTTGGTACACATTTACCATACTAATACATGTCATACTCAGAGAACCAGAGTATGATTCTTGTGCGTTGTAAGAACCTCAGATTTTGTCATTTCGAACACAAACGCTAATACTTAAAAGGGAAAAAGGGCTCAGTAGCCTATACATACTTTTGAACGTGCGTTAGGTTTTATTCCTCATTGGAACTGGTTTGTCTATTAAAGGCAAAAAATTGTAAAGCTATCCCTGTAACAGTCCATGGAGGCCCACAGGATTGTGAGATGTCGAGGTTCCCACATTTTCTAGAAAATCGGCTCACAGATGGCGGTGATGTCAGCAAAGTCCAATGTCCCCATCGGGAATGGAACCCACGACCTTCCGGCTTGTAGCACAGTGCCTTAACCAACTACGCTACCGGATGTTCCCGATGTTTATGTATTGCAGGTTGAATCTGTAATTGCAAAAGTAGACTCACTACTGCTGCACAGTTTTTGAAAGTACGAGTACTTGAACTTATGTGTCTTTAGATAGTCATTATATTAAAAACATTACAAATATAACGTGTATACTCGTAATAAGACCTGTACTTT
>NW_019723252.1:0-349 GCF_002891405.2 Cryptotermes secundus
AAAAGCTAGCAAGCTAGCAACGCAAATTTAGCAGGCTAGAAACCCAAAACTGGCATACTAGCAACGAACAGTTGGCAAGCTAACAACGCAATGCTGACCATCTAGCAAAGCGAAGCTAGCAAGCTTCAACGGAAGATAGCAAGTTTGAAACGCAAATCTAGCAAGCTAGCAAAGCAAAGCTAGCAAGATAGCAACGGAAAACTAGCAAGCTATCCGAGTAAATCTAGCAAGCGAGATACGCAAAGCAAGCAAGCAAACAAGTAAGCAAATTACCCAAAGATATCAAGATAGCAATGCGAAACTAGCAAGATAGCAACGCAAAGGTAGCAAGCTTGCATCGCAAAGATAG
>NW_019723253.1:0-744 GCF_002891405.2 Cryptotermes secundus
TCTCACTTATCATTCGATCCACGTGAAGTAACAAAAATAACAGAATTTACCCAGGTGGCGATATCTTAAATAAGCTAGAGCCTCACAATCACATAAGATGTGTGTGGCTGATTCATCTTCTTGTAGGCAATTCTCACAAGAATAAACTGTTCCCCCTGAATTCGTTAAGCCTCTTATTTGGCCTCTATATATCCAAGGTTCCTGAATAAGTGCCACGTCTACTTTTCCCTCAGCAAGTTGTCGACATAAAATTGCTGTAGCAGCCTTGCGGCGGTGTAAGTTAATCTGAAGGAATCGTATGTTGTGTGTTATGTGTTCATTCTGTAATGCTGGGAAAGGTGTCCTCCTCCATACCTTCTTCCACGGCCCCTGTGGGTACTGCCATCTGACCTTGGCCTCTTAAAGGTACCAGTGGGGGTTTCTCCCTGCTTGGATGAGCCTGCATTTCCTGGTTGCTGACTGCCCCAGCTCTTACCTTTTTCAACTTCTGTCTAGCGCATCCAGACAAGGCTTTTATCACTAGGTGGGGTCCACCTACTACAGAGACTAGGTGTCCCCATCCTCCTGCTGCAGGTGTGGTAGAGGTACTAGTCCCCTGCAGTGGTATATAAGTACTGACTCCCAAAAGAGGAGTTTTTGGTTTTACCTCAGGTAGGTTTCAGGCCACTGGTTCGTCCCTGCCTTTAGCTGAAAGTTCAGCAGCAGGTTCGCTGGTTTCACCTGGGTCCCTTAGTGGTTCACTAG
>NW_019723254.1:0-215 GCF_002891405.2 Cryptotermes secundus
GAGGAATTGTTAGCCCCTCTCTACTCCAAGTATAATTAGAATGATTAAGTAAAGGAGGATGAGATGGACGGGACATGCAGCACGAATGGGGGAGAAGAGGACTGCATATAGGATATTGGTGGGAAAGCCAGAAGGAAAGAGACCACTGGTAAGATCAAGGCGTAGGTGGGTGGACAATATTAAAATGGATCTTAGAGAGATAGGATAGGATGGGA
>NW_019723254.1:265-479 GCF_002891405.2 Cryptotermes secundus
GGACCAGTGGTCTTGTGAACACGGTAATGAACCTTCTGGTTCCATAAAATGCTGGGAAATTCTTGAGTAGCTGCAGAATTTGGCTTCTCAAGAAAGGCTCAGCTCCATAAGTAATATGGGTTACTTAAGAACGTTTTTAGTTTCTCGTATTGCATAACGTAGACTGCTAGGAAGACCCGTGAATAATTGTATGGTATTTATGTTGAAGTAAACA
>NW_019723255.1:0-1080 GCF_002891405.2 Cryptotermes secundus
TAGGGTCGAATGTGACTGGGTTTTCCACGGCCCATGTGTTGTCTTCACAACTTGCGCTGTATGCATGAGACCTGATTAGTTCATCGATTTATTTCGTCTCTATAGATCATTGTTACATGATACAGGACAAGTCAGTTACTGTACACTGGCTGATTACAATAAGAGAATAAAGTTACAATACTTACAATAGTTAACATTTCATATAGCGTGAGATGCAATCCATATTAGGACCCCTCGGCACGTCGGCTTTCATATGTCCTATTGTACCCGTACTGGTGATAAAAGCTTATGGAAAATTTGATGGAATGAGTACTGGCAGGGGAAACCGAAGTACTCGGGGAAAACCTTTATACTTTATTGGACCAAGGACGTATGATGTGTCACATATTTTATGTCCAGCCCTATAGGGATGTGATTGATCCATGAAGATTAAATGTAAATGCCACAGCGTTCTTTAAAACTGCTGTCTCGTTCGGCCGGCAATGGTATTTCCCGGACATAGTCCTTGTTTCAGCGGATTAGTAACCTTTTTAAACGATGAAAATCTCAGGGCTGCTTTCATCATCCCGTACATTTTCTCACCAATAGTCCACCTATTATTCCCGGCAATAATTACTTCCTATCACATCAACCTTTTCACTCCTGTACACTTAAAGTGGTAGAAATTATGGTATCTGCGCACAATGCACAATATTGTAACGTGTTTACGTTACTGAATAGGCCGTTGAGATCGTTAACTGGTTTATTTAACAATCTACAAATAACGGCTACAATTAATGATCACAATATTACGGGTTTCCACACTTTACAAACCCTACAACAAAATCTCTTAACACTGTCTTCACTTGTCTTCACGTACTAATAACGCGGGAGCTATACAAGTCTCCCTGAAATACACACTCTGAGTATAGCTGTACTACAGCAATCACTATGTCTGGAAAGCACACAAGTCTTCCGCTCGCTGACTTCTTAGTTATCGCACACTCGCAGGCTGCTATGTTTCAACTCATCTCGGCGACTGTTACAGCACAACTCAACTGTGAATAGCCTTCGCTTCTCCCTATGTAGCCTCGATCGGAC
>NW_019723256.1:0-1151 GCF_002891405.2 Cryptotermes secundus
CGCCTCTTCGAGGTGTTCCAGCAAAAGGCAGGATTCTTGAACAAGTGTGAAATTAGTAAGCTGTTAAGGACAGTGTCGGCACCCAAATTTTCATTACTTAAAGATTTCTCAGGAGCCATGTCATGGACCACTTAATGATTGACATAGTGTTTCCTCAGGAAACTATTGGGAAATGCAGAATTGCTTTTGGAACCCATGTTAAATATATTTCTTTTTGTTTTAAATTGTATTGTAACGGATTTCCTTAAAGCATTGCTAGGCAACGACTCGGTAAACATGTTCCTACGCGCAATGATGGAAAATGTGTCTAAATGTACAAATTTTATAACTTGTTGCTAGGCAGCAGTCAGCGCGCCAATGAACTTACTGGATAGCAATTACGTGACATGTTTCTGTGTGGTCCGTGCTGATCCTATATAACGAGGATTTGTTGTAACTTAGATTAGTATGATAATGAGAATGTTTCGCAACATCGGACAAAGCGAAGCCGGACACAGAAAGTATAAGAGGCTTAAACTTGGCGGCGGTCAGGCATACGACCGTTCAAGTGACTAGACTGCCGTGGTAGGGAATACTGCTAGAAATAGGGCATAATCTGCTGTACTGAGCCTGGATTGACAGAGGCCTTGTATATATTGCATATAAGAGTACGAATTAAGTTTAAATTTGTAAATACGAGTATATGTACATACTGACAATGGACTTACTAACACAGGCTATGACTGACAAATGACAGACCCGACCTCTCGTGAGAGAGGGCGTCCCAAAATGGACAGGACTGTAACTTTCATATTAGAAGAAACATCTGGTCATGAGCCCCAGCCGGGACTCGACACCAAGACAGACAGACTGACCGATCGTCAGTCGCGTGTGGCTTTGACTTTGACTTGACTTTGATTAGTGCAGTACAGTTGAGAGCACAAGGACGAGAATGGAGCGTGTCTTTTGTGAATTGTGAAGATTAGTTTAGGACAGAGGAGTGCAGAGCGATTTACGACGAAATAACAAGCAGACTTCTTAGTGATTTGAAGTGCTAGTGTCTGTGTTGGGATCCGTTGCCGGGAGACGGCTAGTGAAGATGGAGATTCCTAGTGCGTGTTCAGCAGTAAACTGAAATTGTGTACAGTGGCAATAACTTTATAATCTACTGT
>NW_019723257.1:0-482 GCF_002891405.2 Cryptotermes secundus
CACATTTTAATCAGCTTAACTGGTTTCGTGGGTTCCCCAAACTCTTATTAGAATGCTGTACAACTCTTCCCTCCTAACTCAGTTGTAAGCTTTCTTGAAGTACACAAATAGCTGATACTATACTGTCTCACTGTACTCACATTTTTTCTCCAGTATCTGACCAATGCAAAAGATGTGATCAGTAGTTGATCTGTTGCATCCAAACCCACACTGATGGTCCCCAGTAATTTCATCTACATATGAACTTAATCTTGAGGGAAGGATATGGCATAAAATTTTGTACGGGTAGTCAGTTTATCACCCTCTTTTGTGAATTCTTACAATAATAGACTCACAGGACAGTGACAGGAATTCTAAATAAGAGGATTTTAAATCTCATGGGGAGAACACCTGCAGGAAATGACCATAAGCAAATTTTCACTAAAAGGAGACTGAACCTCATATTGTGTATTCATGCAACATTTGGAAGTCTACACTGATGG
>NW_019723258.1:0-870 GCF_002891405.2 Cryptotermes secundus
TTAATACAATGCGATTCTAAATTATTGTTGCAGATTCCGTGGCCTTATAGTTTTAAAATCTGAAAAACAGAATGAAATTGCCGATGGAATTTAAAGTATAAGTCAAAAAGTTTTATTTTACAATGCTATACTCACCGCACTGATGTCTGGGAGAAAGCATGACGTCATATGTAAAAAATGGCGACTCTTCAAGAGAGAGCATTGTGCGTACTTTGGTTATTCGGAACAAAGTCCGGTATCAAAACGCATCGTCCTTATAGAACTCAACGTGGAAAAAAATATCGTCTTCAGATAATGCACTCCGATATTGGTTAAAGCAAATGTCCGAGAATTTCCTGACATGCATTTTTCCTGGGCGCTGGGTTGGGCCTGATGGGCCAATTCCGTGGCCTCCACGCTCACCCGATATCATGCCGCGTGATTTCTTCCTGTGGGAATACGTTAAGGACATTGTTTACAAGACCCCTCTGACGTCACTCGATGAGCTGAAGCTCAGAATTGTTGCTGCGATCGAAAAAGTTACACTGCAAACGCTGGAGAAGCTTCGGAGGGTAACTGAATACCGCTTGGACACTGCGTGCCCCGAATGGCGCGGATATTGAAGTTGTTTAGCATTTTGCAGTATTGATTCTACAAGAAATAAAACTTTTTGAGTTACATTTTTATATTCCGTTGCCTATTTTATTTTATTCTTTCCGAATTAAAAATTATAGGCCATGAAAATGCCCACAATAATTTAAAATCACGATGTGTTTTCAAAAGTTGCAACCGCAACAGGCAACAGGGCTGAAACCTTTAAAGTAGTTCTTCCTCGTGGTTTATTTTGAGCCTGTATCGGCATACCAAATGAAATAGTGTCGAGCTGTAGGA
>NW_019723259.1:0-438 GCF_002891405.2 Cryptotermes secundus
CGGTCGCTCGGTTTGTATAGTTCGCTTGCGGACTAAGACCACGAAGTTTGGTTTTGTTTTAGTTTTGTGGGATTTACAGTGAAATATGAACTTCGAATTTATGAGTGTAAATATTTCACTTCATATTCATGAAGTTCCACATA
Source organism: Cryptotermes secundus (assembly GCF_002891405.2). Lineage (NCBI taxonomy): Eukaryota > Metazoa > Arthropoda > Insecta > Blattodea > Kalotermitidae > Cryptotermes > Cryptotermes secundus. The sequence continues at coordinate 144 of NW_019723259.1, forward strand.
GCAAAGTCCTCTTGGAGAAACTGTGGTCAGCTGTTCAAAAAAGTCCAACATTTTATGGAACCCAAGGGTGTTCACAAGAGCCTGACAGTGATCCCTCACACTCTCACACTGTATGTCCTTACGAAGCATCCTACTATTAGCCTCCGATCTATGTCCAGGTCCCCTAAGTGGTATATTCTCTTCCCTGGAGATTCGCCTAATGAAATTGTCAATAGACTTCTCGTCACCTCCCATGTTTGGGAACAGCATTTATATGTGAGAAGTACTAACCCTTTTCTTGACATTTCTTTTAACA
>NW_019723260.1:0-488 GCF_002891405.2 Cryptotermes secundus
GTCCTTGTCAGTGATGGACACCAGTGCTGCCAACTTCTGCAGGTATTCGATGTCCATGACAACCAAGTGGTCACTATTATAGTCAAGTGTGACATTGGTATTGTCCAAGATATAATCTAGATATCTTGTCCAGTTCAGGTGTAAATACAACAGAATTTGTCTCTTGCTGATCTACTTATGGACTACTTAACTAAGTTACTAATCGACTAACAGACTACAAAACAAACTCACAGACTTGACTGAGAGGGCCAACCCTACCACAAGGTCCAGTTCCTCATTTTCCACAACCCATTGGCCAGCCTGGTTACTCAGTTCACGAACTCCAGTTCGAAAGCCTTCCTATCAAACCCATCTGATGCCCTCTTGATCTTAAGACGCAGCTGTCATCTTGTGCCTGGTTTCTTTATTCGCTTGTTGTCTCATAGCTCCTATCCTAGGCCTCTGCATTTTACACCATTTTTTGCTTTCTGGGCCCTTTCAATGTCCAG
>NW_019723261.1:0-247 GCF_002891405.2 Cryptotermes secundus
TTCATGGTGTGCCGCGGTTAGAAAAAGGTTGCAGAACACTGGTCATTAGGGACCGAAACATGTTAAGGTGCTAGGAAATGAAGTAGTAAAAGCTTCAACGGTCACACTGGACGGAATTGTTTTATCATTTGTGCACCGTTAGTCTATTCGGGACGAACAGCCTTAAAGAGGGAGCAGTGTGACATGTTGTGCAATGGAGGACAACCCCTCCCTGCCAAGCAGTGACGTGGCGGGTGAGTCAGCGCTC
>NW_019723261.1:254-446 GCF_002891405.2 Cryptotermes secundus
TCCGCGGAGACTTAACGCGCAACGCCGCAATTGCTACGTCGGCGAATTCAGTTGTCGCAGTTACTTAAAAGTATATCAGCGGCCGAAGACAGTTCTCCAGTCAGCAGTGAATAAGTTAAAAGTGTATCAGCCGCCGAAGTGAGTTTCCCAGTCAGGAGTGAACAGTTGAGTTGGAGAATAGCAGCCGTCGCG
>NW_019723262.1:0-468 GCF_002891405.2 Cryptotermes secundus
CAAGTAACGCAAATCTAGCAAGCTAGAAACGCAAAGCTAGCAAGAGAGAAACGCAAAGCTAGCCAAATATCATTGTAAAACTAGCAAGCTAGAACGCAAATATAGCAAGCTAGCAACACAAAACTGGCAAGTTTGCAACTCAAATGTAGCAAGCTAGCAAGCTATCAACGCAAAGCTAGAAGTTAGCAACGCAAAACTTGCCAGCTAGTAACGCAAACCCTGCAAGCTAGGAACGCAAAACTAGTAAGATAGCAACGCAAAGCTAGCAAGCTAGCAACAAAAAACTAGCCATCTTGCAAGCTAGCAACGCAAAGCTAGCAAGCTAGCAACGCAGAGCTTGCATGCTTGCAACGCCAAGCTTGCATACTTGCAACGCCATGCTAGCAAGCTAGGAACGCAAAGCTAGCAAACTAGCAATGCAATGGTAGCACGTTAGCAACACAAAGCTAGCAAGCAAGAAACGCAAAA
>NW_019723263.1:0-498 GCF_002891405.2 Cryptotermes secundus
ATTTTCTAGCCACGTGAGTGATGGAAGTAAAAAAGACAAAATGTACGTGGTGAATAGTGGTAGCACATGTGATGTGACAAATGAGAAGATTGATTTGATACATACTAAGCAGTATACTCAATGTATAATGGGAGCAAAGAAAAATCAAAGTATGACTGCAAAAGAAATAGGCAACTTGGAACTTAAACAGTGTGGTTTGAAAAACTTTTCATATGTTCCAGTACGAAGCAAAAACCTGCTGTCAATGCACTGTATTACAGAAAATGATGGAGAAGCGTTGTTTACAAAAGAGAAAGTCCAGATACTCAAGAGCAAAAATGTTGTAATCAAAGGAAGAAAGAATGAAAATGGATTGTTTCTAATTAACTTTAGTGCGAGGAATGAAGCTATGATGACTCAGAAAGACAGAAGTGTAGAGTGGCATAGAATATTAGGAAACTACAAGAGATATTGCAAGGGATACCAGAAAGTGTGAGCAAGTGTAAAAATTTTGATATA
>NW_019723264.1:0-573 GCF_002891405.2 Cryptotermes secundus
GGGATAGGCACCTGCCACGCAGGCAGCGTTTAGTAGCCTTGGTATTCACGCTCCTTAAGAATCATAATAATGTAATACGTTGCTACCTGCAGACTAAATGAAGGGTTGTCAAGAGGGAGCTATGACAATATATCAGGGGGTAGTTCCCACCATAGAGATGACAGACGATAAGTAGAGGCGGGTCAGACCTGACACGCCCGATCTACGCCAATAATAAGAGGAGACAGTGATCAAAGGGCCAGCCCACAGAGGACGCTCGACTACCGCGCTAACGGCCCTTAGTACTTTCTCAACTCTCTTAGAACATATAATAGATGGTGGCAGCTTTAAGTAAGGAAGGAAGCCCAGAAACAGGAGAATCCTAGCTGAGGGAAAGCTAGGATTATGGTGTTACCTTATTACAGCGTAAGCCGTGGTGGCAAGGAGGGTTACCTCCACGCCCCCCTGAGCCACGGCGTTACACCCTTGATTTCCACTATATTTTTAAATATTATTCTGAGCGTGAAAATATCTCAACCACCTTCTCAACTTTGACCCACATTATACTGGGCATTTGTTCCAAGGTAATTTCCT
>NW_019723265.1:0-750 GCF_002891405.2 Cryptotermes secundus
TTAGGAAGTCAGTGTTGGATTGTCATATATATTTCTTTATCAGTTTGGAAGTCAATGTCAGACTGTCATATATTTCTTTATATATTGTCACGTGTTGGGTATGTAACGTGGCAAATAACTTCACGCCATATTGAATATAGCGAATTTATTACACATTTGCTTGCACACTTATACAATTAACAGTTACACAATTACTGCCATCGGCAGTATCACAATTTACTGCCACTGCTCTCCGTGACTTCACAATCCAAACTGTGTCACTCCTGATCACATACTCTACTCACATGCTACTCAGTCGGATTTTTATACCGTTCCCTGTTACCGCGTGTTAACCTTCTAAAGCCTAAAGGCGACATATGGAGTCACAAAAATAAAGTCAAGGGGACGAATGACTCCATATGTCGTCGCGCAGTCCACGCATGCGGCCGGCTTTATAAAATCTAATTTTAAGTTATAAATTCTTTTTCTACTTACATGATTTTTGGACACCAGCTTTATAAGTTGTCTCTCTTCCCACCTGCGTCATCTAACGGAATGTTGGCTTCGTGTGGAAATCTTGGAAACATCAGGAAATCCAGAGTCCGACGTCGCACTTCATGCACTTTGTCCGGATGGTTCCTCGTTTCCCACGCGAAAAGCACACACGACACCTCAATTGCAAAGTAGAGGAAGTCGGCCAGTGATGTGGTTTGGCCTCNTATCTCTGATAAAACGGCAGGGGTTCCACCCCTGGGCCGTTGATGGCGAGGT
>NW_019723266.1:0-401 GCF_002891405.2 Cryptotermes secundus
GTAACTAAAATGTTTTATGATAACAGAATTTTATTTAAAGGAAACATAAAGATAAAAGTTAAGGCTATCCATGTATTAGGCCGCAGAGGGCCGTAGATCTCTGAGACGTCGAGGCTCCCATATTTTCTAGAGAGTCGGCAAACAGTTGGCGGTGAGGTTATCAGTCTTACGCACCGGCCTCACCTTTACCCCTGGCGGAAGATTCTTGGTACTCATTTCTGTTAGTGGCTGGGTCGACTCCAGGGCCATAGCGCAGCTGTAAGGATTAGGTCAATTAAAAATTCTAATGAACTCATCGATAATTGAACTCGTGAATTTCCGGATTGTAGCATAGGGCCTCCTATCTCAGAGGTTGTAGTGGACGGAGCGTGAATCTCACTATTTTCATAGCCAACAACTTT
>NW_019723267.1:0-483 GCF_002891405.2 Cryptotermes secundus
GTATTTCAGTAATGTGAAGGCAAGAATGTAGAAAAGTGGGTATATTTGGAAACAACAGCAAGAAACTGAAATCATGAGTACGTCTGCAGTCAGATCAACAGATAAGGGAAATCGGTAATTGTGTGCAGCTTTCTGGTTCAGAATGCCCACGTTCCCACGGTATATGGAAGTATATGCTTAATTCTTGTTTGTTATTCTGCACGAATGTGAAACAGCGATCTGCAATCTTAGTGAAGGCAGGGCAAGTTTAGGGCTGTCCAAACAAAGTGCTGATAAGATGAAAGCACCTGAGAAAGGTCAGGTTACGAAAGGACGCAAACAATTGCGCAACTGCATTAATAAGTTTCTGTCACGTCCTACTGGAGGTGGAAGAAAGGGACAAGATATTACATCAACGTTTGCCTGGAGAAACTGAGAAACACCATGAAGAATCTCAGTCAGTACAGTCAGTCCCCAGAGAATGTAGCCAAAATACCAGACAGA
>NW_019723268.1:0-1071 GCF_002891405.2 Cryptotermes secundus
GACAAAGTTTTGAAGAAACATGCTGCTTCCATTTTCTGCCCTGAAGATAGAGGCAGCATTTTCCTTCGAAACGTTGCAAACCCTCAACCACGCTATAACACACCACAATCAAGAAGAATAAATATAGATTAAATTGTTTTGGCCAGGTTAAAGACGGTCGGAGAAGGAAGTTAGTGAGTCATGTCCAGTAGAGGGGGAGTGACTAGTAACAGTGAGACCCCCTCCTCTCTTCGTAGAGGAGGCCCCATTTAGAAAGATTTAAAATTTTGGAAAGAACAAAGATGTGATCATGGCTCTCGACGGGACCCGAAATCAAGACTGACTATGCTGGTGAAGGCCGGGAGAAATTTTCCCGACGGACCCGACCGAAGAACGAATTTCAGTTTCATTATGTCAGTTTCGATTTGAATGCCCGAAGGCCTATTTTGTTTGTTAAGTCATTACAGCACCTCCAGCGAAGAGTAACAGCAAATGACGAAGTTTCATAAACAGATCCATAAAAGGTAAAGTAAAGCTATCCCTGTAACAGCCCGTGGAGGCCCGTAGGGTTGTGAGATGTTGAGGTTCCCACATTTTCTAGACAACCGGCTCACGGATGGCGGTGAGGTTATCATCCTTATGCGCCTGCCGCTCTTTAGCCCGTAGAAGATCGCTGGTGCTCATTTCTGTTAGAGGCAGCGTATTTTAACGAATTTAGAAGGACATATCAGTTCTTATAGTTTGCAATCTGCTCAACTTTATCAGACTGAACCGTGTACGCACAGTGGAGTGATTTAGGCAGCGTGCAGTACAATAACCCAGAACTCTGGTTCTTGCGGCGGTAGTCATTAAGAGTTCTATATCTTCGGGGATATTGCGGCGTACAATCCGTGTGTAAATCAACAGACGTTTCGGAGGATTATGTCGCCTTCATCTTGAGGGTCGAAAAATAAACCAAGAAAGAAACCAGCGTGCAAGCAGATGGCAAGCAGAGGCTGTTTCTTTCTTGGTTTATTCTTCGATCCTGAATATGAAGACGACATATTCCTCCGAAATTTAGATTGACTTTCAACGACGTACACGAAGTTATAT
>NW_019723269.1:0-569 GCF_002891405.2 Cryptotermes secundus
GAACTGATCAACGCGTTGCCAGGCAACAGCTCTGTAAACACGGTCTAGCACGCAACAATAGATGAGGTATTTTCTATGTTGTCCGCGCCGCGCTCAGTGCTGCTAATGGACCAATCAACTTTCAGTCTGACACGTGACAGGTGTTTTCTCTGTGGTCTGCGCCATGCAACAGTAGAGGGGTTGTGTTTCCTGTGCGTGGTCCGTGCCGAGAGGATACGGGAATGGGAATTGACTTCACTTGAGTTCCGTAGTTCCAAGAGAAGAGTAGTTTGGTTGAAGAAGAACTAAAAGTCGGCCTGTGAAGACCTAACGTGTGATTAGAAGACCTGATTTAAGTGTAACATTTGGAGTGTCTGATTAAGTGAGACTGTTATAGTTCCTGTGTGTTAACTACATTACCAGGAGAGGACGAGTATGTGTGTAAGAGTGAATTATAAAGTGTACATACAGCGACAGTGCTGTAATTACGTATAATTAATGGTTGTGAGTATAAGGAGTAAATAATCCCGTTCATCAAATCCCGAACCCCTTCTTTAGTCAATGACACACGTGACAATATTCAGTTGTAT
>NW_019723270.1:0-252 GCF_002891405.2 Cryptotermes secundus
GCTCGGTATCAGTCAAACTGGGTATACCCCTTACCAATTCAGAAATCACGTTACTCCGTAATTTACTCTGGGCGTAATTATTTTGGGCATGGACCTCACCCACTTGATTCTTAATAGCACTAGGTCCCGCAACGTTCGTACTCGCGGCGAAATTATCTGTGATCTGAGGAGGTAGGCAGACTTTCAGCGCTCTCCACTTTTCCTTCAGCCGTTTCCGCAATTCGTCCAAGGTGCCTTGAACGGACACGCCCA
>NW_019723270.1:271-421 GCF_002891405.2 Cryptotermes secundus
CTCCTCTCTCGGAAGATTGTGGATCCAAGCGAGTGGCTTCGCAACAGCATAGAACAACACCAAAATATATATATATGAGTCCACGGTCAGCTTACACTTCCAGAAACAAGTCCTGAAGAAAGACCGCAAGATCTGGTCGAAACACCGGAA
>NW_019723271.1:0-635 GCF_002891405.2 Cryptotermes secundus
AATAATGCAACAGTCGGACTACAACAATGGAACAGCTGTGTTTTCTACGGGGTTCGTGCCGAGGAGTTATAAGAGACGAGTTTTGTCAGTTGATAGTTCTCTATGGGAGTCTGTGAAGAGAGGACTTAAGCCCGGATGCAGAAGAATAGCCATTGTTGGAGCCCTTACCAGGAAACGTCTAGTAAAAAACTGAAAGCACTAGACTGTGTGCTGTAGTGAACTGTAAATTGTGGAAATAGAGATAGTGTTATAGTTATTTTTAGTTACGGCCTGTAAGTGGTCAATAAATCTATTCACTAATTCAAACCCCGTCTATAGTCACACATACTCTGTGACAATATCATAAATAACAAACTGAGAATGAGTGCATTTAGCTTAATTAACAAAGCTTTCTGGATTCAAAAATACTTGAAAAGAACCATTAAAAATGTCGAGCATTTGCTTGAACACAGAAAAACAGCTAAAGCCTGCCAGGATAGCCGGATCTTCAGGAGATTCAAACGCGCGACTCCAGAATATGAAGGACCGCTAACACCTGGGAATTCGTCTTGATGAAGAAACTGAGGAGCAACGCGAAACATGATGCAACAGTCGATTCAAGCAAGATATTCACACTCAGGACCTTAGAAGCGCTA
>NW_019723272.1:0-607 GCF_002891405.2 Cryptotermes secundus
TGTGTTGCTATCTTGCTAGCTTGTCGTTGATATCTTGCTAATTTTTAGTTGCTAGCTTGCTATATTTCTAGATTTGCGTTCTTTCTTGCTAGCTTTCCGTAGCTAGCTTGCTAGTTTAGAGTTTCTAGCTTGCTTGCTTGCGTTACTTGCTTGCTAGCTTTGCGTTGCTAGCTTGCTAGATTTGCGTGGCTAGTTTGCTATCTTTGCGTTGCTAGCTTTCTAGCTTTGCGATGCTAGCTTGCTAGTTTTTCGTTGCCAGCTTGATAGGTTAGCGATGCTACATTGATTTCTTGGCGTTGCTAGCTTGCTAGCTATGCTTTGCTAGTTTGATAGCTTTGCGATGCCATCTTTTCTATTTTTGCGTTGCTAGCTTGCCAGGTTTCCGTTGCTTGCTTGCTAGCTTTGCGTTGCTAGCTTGCTAGTTTTGCGTTGCTAGCTTACTAGCTTTGCGTTGCTTACTTTGCGTTTCTTGCTTGCTAGCTTTGCGTAGCTATCTTCCTAGCTTTGCGTTTCTAGCTTGCTAGCTTTCCGTTGCTAGCTTGCTAGCTTTGTGTTGTTGCCCTGCTAGCTTGGCTTTGTTAGCTTGCTAACTTTGAGTTGCTAGCTT
>NW_019723273.1:0-832 GCF_002891405.2 Cryptotermes secundus
TCGCGGTGCAAGGGCCAAGAAGGCCCACCCCTTATACATTCATATCTTAATAGCAGTACAGTTCCATTAAATTCGTTGTTTTTACGTGTTTTGCCTCTTCACTCGCCGAAGAGGAGACCAATTTCAATATATATATAACTGGTCTTGGAATGAATGAAAATATGGTTATGAGTTCCGATGGGGCCAGAAACGAAGAATGACTGTGCTGGCTAAGACCAACTGCAAATTACAATTCTGCTCAGTACAGATGTGTAGGAAACATGCGCATATATAAACCATTCTACAGCACAGTAGACGCAGGACAAGCGTACATTTATAATAACACTGCTTATAACAGAATACTGCAACTACACATTAAATCAATTAACCAGAAAACTGAAGTCAAAGATATAATTGTCAGACATATTAACGTTTTTAACGTATTTCATTTGCGGCTAAGGCTCAGCAAACAGTACGACATTTCTTACGTGAAAACGAAGTATATGGCATTAAACCATGTTCCTGACTGGAAGTTTAACACCAAAATCTTCTAACAGCGAAACGCAGTTATATAAAGCAGATTTGAACGTTCATCATAAATATTATCTCAAACAATAATAAAAACAATAACAATAATTATAATAAGTTGTAAGATTTGAAGTTTCCACGGCGGTGACTATGAAGAAAGCAGTCTTCTTGGATGTGACGTCGTGTATATATTGTGCTAACAGACTTTTTGGAGGAACGTATCGCTTCCATCTTCAGGACAGAAGAAAAAAGAAGAAAATCCGTAAGCAGAGAACCAGCATTTATTCTACCCTGAAGATGGAGGCGATACGTTCCTCCGAAACGT
>NW_019723274.1:0-578 GCF_002891405.2 Cryptotermes secundus
CTACTTCGAGATGGAAGTATCTGAGTGGAGCAGGTTATTGTAGCGGTCCTGCTCCGAACTCGTTTTAAGGAAGTGTTCGGTTCGATTTGGGGCCTGGACATCGTCTATCCTGACCGCTTCCTTCCAAATCCTTTTCAATTCATTATTTATTCATTCTCCCATCACTCGTTATAATCTGGGTTACGGGCAGCTTCGTTAAACAGACCATAATTAAACAAGACCGGCCGAGAAAATTAAGTTATTTATGGAATTAGAGCAATCAGAACCTTGAGAGGGCTTGTGACTCATCGCGAGATATCGATAAGTCTCGTTTCCTTCGAGACCGCACAGCTGTGTACAGCGGAAATGCGACCATTTTATTGAGAACAGAAACAAACAGGAAGCTGGAGGCCACCACCTGATGCTGACAGAACGTGTGGTCCCATGTGTAGACCTCGACGGAATGGCGACTTGTTTCTCATTGTGCTCCAACAATGACGCAAAATGACGGAATCTCATTCGACTGTCCCTAACTTCCGTCACAATGGCAACAGCAGAATACGTGTCGCGATATTAATAATCGCTAAATGCAGTTACAG
>NW_019723275.1:0-867 GCF_002891405.2 Cryptotermes secundus
GTGTAAAGAATTACATTGCTTGCGTGGAACTATGGGTGGACGAGGGTTTCGAAATGATTTCAGTTGAAGTGAAAGGCAGAGACCTTAAATGTACTTGGGAAATTTTAGGCATCTACAGAACTTCGAATTTGGATATGCGGGTTATGGAAAAACTGGCAGCCCGAGCAGAATTTAAGGAAATTATACAAAGCGTAGCATTATTGCAGGAGACTTAAACTTGCCCTACGCTGATTGGAAAGGAAACGTGCAATTCACTAGTGGAAGTCAGGAATCTGTAAATAGATTGGTGTGGGAAAGTGGGTACACGCAGATAGAAAACAACTCGACACGAGGGGAGGCATTGCTGGATGTATACTTAGTCCGGCCGGAAAACCTGTTTAGCTCTTGCAGCGTTATACAAGGAATCAATGACCATTTTGGGGTGTTATTAGAAGTAGAATTGTAAGAAACATACTGTCGAACAGAAGTAGAACGACTGGTACCGGTGTACGACAAAGCAGATACCATAGGTCTACATACTTTTCTCCGGGATAAATTTGCAATATGGGCAAGCAATGGTGGATGCGTTGAGGAAGTATGGAATAATTTCAAGAACATAATACTTCAGTGTATCGAAAGATTTATTCCACATAGAATACTCAGAAAAATTTCAGACCCTGACTACTACAATAAGGAAGTGAAAAAATTAAAATTAAAGGTCAGAAAAGCATATAATAGTAGAAAATTAGGGCTGCAGTATCGAGAGGAACTGAAGCGATTATCCAAGCAGTTGTTATTAGCCAAGCAAAATGCGCAGGAGGTATTTTTAAGGACTGTACTAACAAATGAAGGTAACTGCTGGACTGAGTTCTATAAGTATGTAAAAGA
>NW_019723276.1:0-505 GCF_002891405.2 Cryptotermes secundus
TGATAGTGTAACGGACCAAAAATGAAACAATTAAAAAAAAAATGCAATGTAAATGTTACAGTTACAGACGCACTAAGATTCTCAGTCTTCACTAGTCGTATCCTGGTAACGGAATTGAAACCGTCTCACTGTGACTGGGCCTTCTAATCACACACTACGTCTTCACAGGCTGACTTCTAATTCTTCCACTACGAAGTTCCCGTGACTATCTCCTACCGACAACTGACTCAGTTCTCTTTCTCGTACTCTCCGTTCTACGCTGTTGTACTCTCCGTTCTGCTTCTTCTATCAAACCATCTCTCTTATATCGTCGCGACACGGACCACGCAGAACAGAAAACGTACTTCCCTTATTGTTGTAGAGGCGTGTTATTACGCAGTTACCTAGCAAACAGACTCGGCGCGCACCACATAGAAAACACCTCTCTCAACAATTCGTAGGGGTGTTTACCGTTCCGGTGCCTAGCAATGGTCATATGCGTCACAGTATGTTAGTGTAATTTGCC
>NW_019723277.1:0-232 GCF_002891405.2 Cryptotermes secundus
AGATTGAAATCTAGCAACGAAAATCTGGCAAGCTAGCAACGCAAACCTGGCAAGTTAGAAACGCAAAGTTGGCTAGCTAGCAAAGCAAATATGGCAAGTTAGCAACGGAAAGATGGCAAGCTAGCAACGGAAAGATGGCAAGCTAGCAACGCATATATAGCCGTCTAGCAAGATAGGAACGGAAAATAGCATGTAAGCAACGCGAAGCTAGCAGGCTAGCAACGCAAATCTA
>NW_019723277.1:362-2526 GCF_002891405.2 Cryptotermes secundus
GCAAGCTAGCAACGCAAACTTGGTAAGCTAGCAACGCAAAGCTTTCAAGCTAGCAACGCAAAGCTGGAAAGCTAGAAAAGCACATCTAGCAAGCTAGCAACGCAAAGATAGCAAGCTAGCAACGGAAACCTGGCAAGCTAGCAACGCAAACTTGCAAGCTAGCAACGCAAACCTGGCAAGATAGCAACGCAAACTGGCAAGCTAGCAACGCAATGCTGGCAAAATATCAACTCACCTCTAGCAAGATACTAAGCCAGCAACGGAAAGCTAGCAGGCTAGCAACGCAAAGCTAGCAAGCTAGCAACGCGAACCTAGCAAGACACACACTCAAAACTATCAAGATTAAACGCAAACGTAGCAAACTAGCAACGCAAAGCTAAAAAGATAACAACGCCAAGCTAGCAAGCTAGCAAAGCAAAGCTATCAAGATGAAACGGAAAGGTAGCAAACTAGCACTGCAAAGTTACCACCCAGCAACGCAAATCTATCAAGCTAGCAACGCATATGTAGCAACCTAGCAAGCTAGAAACGCAAAGCTAAAAAGCTAGCAACGAAAAGATAGCAAGCTAGCAACGCAAATCTAGAAAGCTTGCAAGCCAGAAACGGAAAGCTAGCTTCCTAGCAACGCATAGCTAGCAAGCTAGCAACGAATAGCTAGCAAGCTAGCCACGCAAAGCTATCAAGATAGAACGCAATGGTAGCAAACTAGCAACGCAAAACTACCAAGATAACAACGCCAAGCTAACTAGCTAGCAACGCAAAGCTATAAAGATAAAACGTAGCAAACTAGCAAAGCAAAGCTACCAAGCCAGAAACGCAAAAGAAGCAAGTTAGCAGCGAATAGCTAGCAAGCTAGCAACGCAAAGCTAGCAAGATAGCAACGTAAATCTAGCAAGTTAGCAACGCAAATTTAGCAAGATAGCAATGCAAAGTTATCAAGCTAGCAACGCATATCTAGAAATCTAGAAAGCTCGCAACGGAAAGCTAGCTAAGTAGCAACGCAAAACTATCAAGCTAGCAACGCCAAGCTAGCTAGCAAACAACGAAAAGCTAGCAAGTTGGCAACGCAAAATTAGCAAGCTAGCAGCGCAAGGCTACCAAGCTAGCAACTCCAAGCTTGCAAGCTAGCAACGCAAAACTAGCAACCTAGCAACCCAAAGCTAGCAAGCAAGCAATGCAAAGCTAGCAAGATATCAACGCAAATCTAGCAAGCTAGCAAAGCACATATAGCAAGCTAGCATGCTATCAACTCAAAACAATCACGCTAGCAAAGCAAAGATAACAAGTTAGCAACGGAAATCTAACAAGCTAGCAACGCAACTTTAGCAATCTAGCAACAAAAGCTAGCACGCTATGAACGCAAATCAAGCAAGCATGCAAGTTAGCAACGCAAATCTAGCAAGATAACAACGCCAAGCTAGCAAGCTATAAACGCAAAGCTAGCAAGAATGCAACGCAAATCTAGCAAGCATTCAACGCATATCTAGCAATCCAGAAAGCTAGCAACGCAAAGCTAGATAACTAGCAACGCAAAGCTAACAAGATAGCAACATCAATCTAGCAAGTTAGCAACGCAAACGTATGATGCTCGCAACGCAAAGCTAGCATGCTAGCAACGCAAGGCTACCAAGTTAGCAACGCTAAGTAAGCAAGCTAGCAACGCAAAGCTAGCAAGCAAGAAACGTAAAGCAAGCATGCTAGCAATGTAGATTTTTCAAGCTAGGAGCGGAAAACTAGAAAGTTATCAACGCAAAACGAGCAAAATAGCCACGAAAATCTAACAAGATAGCAACGCAAAGCTGGCAAGCTAGCAACGCAAATTTGCAAGTTTGCAAAGCAGATTTGCAAGCTAGCAACGCAAAGCTGGCTAGATAGCAACGAAAAACTGGAAAGCTAGCAACGCAAATTAGGCAAGCTAGAAACGCAAAGCTGGAAAGCTAGCAAGGCAGCAACGGAAAGCAAGCAGGCTAGCAACGCAAAGGTAGCAAGCTAACATCGCAAAGCTAGCAAGCTAGCCACGCAAAGCTAGGAAGGTAGCAACGCAAATCTAGCAAGCAAGCAATGTAAAACTAGCCAGCTAGCAACGCATATCTAGCAAGCTAGCAACGCAAAGCTAGCTACGCAAAGCTAGCAAGATAACAACGCAAATCTAGCAAGCTAGCAA
>NW_019723278.1:0-743 GCF_002891405.2 Cryptotermes secundus
GTATTTTTGCTGCGGTAAAGTTTAACCTAGCCGTTGCCTAGTAACGATATTTGGATACACATATCGACACGCAGGCTGATGGGAGAGATTTATGAGTCGGGCTCCGGTGCCATGATATACGTGTATATACCAAGTTTCATAGTTGGTTGAGGGGCTATGCTACAAGCCGGAAGGTCGCTGGTTCAAGTCCCGATGAGGCCATTGGATTTTTTCAATTGACCTAATCCTTCCAGCCGCACTAGGCCCTGGGGTTTACAAAGCCTCTAACAGAAATGAGTACTAGGAATTAATTTAATAATTTTCCTGGGGAGTAAAGCGCTGCCGGCGCGTAAGGCTGACAACCTTACCGCCATCTTCAAGCCGATTGCCTAGATAATGTGGGACGTCCAATGTCTCACAGCCCTATGGGCCTTCACGGCCTCTTACAGCGATAGCTTTACTTTACTTTTTTACTTTTTATGCAAAAGTTGATATGGTGATACATAGAAATACAGACAGCTTGGTGATCGCATAAGCTTACTAAGTAGATAAAACAAATCTAAGTAAGGTAATGTTGCCCTTGTGCTTAACTGATTAAGCACTACGCTATGTAGACGTATGGAGGAGTGAGTGTATAGATCCATTTATTCTTGACCTCGGCACTAATTGGAAGTGAGTGGTCAGCTTCACGCTCTATCCGGCCACTTTACCCCGTTACTCATTTGGATATGAGCCTCAGGACCGGTCTGGACTACGTGAAGGGA
>NW_019723279.1:0-1434 GCF_002891405.2 Cryptotermes secundus
GCGGGCCCTGACCTCTTTGGATAAAATAGATTATTGGCAAACTTTGGACGTCCCAAAATTTGGTGATAGCGTTTAGGGATACAATAGAACTGGTGGCAGAGTGGGATTGAATAAGGATTTTAGGGGTTCCCACGTTGGATGACGCTTTCGCCACAAAACTTCTGCAAGTAGGTAGGATATTTAAATTTGTATGGAGGGCGTTGGGTGACGCAATAAAACAGGTGACAGCGTTGGGATTATTATAAGCATCGGTGGTACTCGCCTCCCTCCTCTTGCACCATAATAACTGGTCGCAAGGGTGAGAATACAACAATATCGTAACATTGTATTTTGCCTTTGAGAAATGTTAACAATAAACTCCGTGATTTTAGTCCGCAACCATTCTGGATACGAAAACTATAAGACAAATATTTATCTATAGGGACTTTACCATATGTTTCTTCTAAACACTATTAAATCAGGATAACTATTTTCATGGGTACTCCAAACTCTGTCAGTATATTGTACAATGCTTCCCTTCTGACTGATTCGGACTCTCCTGAAGTCTACAAATAGCTGATGTACTGTCTCAGTGTACTCTCATTTTTTCCAGTATCTGACGAATGCAAAAACCTAATGTGTAGTTGATCTGTTATGTCGAAACCCACACAGATAATACACTATAATTTCATTTATGTATGGACTTTTCCTTGAGAATAGAATACTGGATAACATTTTGTATGAAGTGATATTGCACGATAATTACTACAGATAGTTTTATCAGCCTTCTTGTGAACTTGTACTGTAATAGACTACTTCCACTGATAGGCAATTTTTCCTTATGTCAAATAGAAGTAATTAGCTTATGGATCTTAGAACGTAATATTTCGCTTCCTGTTTGAATAAATTCTGCCGGAATTTGATTACTACCTGGCGATTTATATATATATTTTTTTCCAAATTAGTGATAATAATTTCAAATTGAAAGGGCTAGATCAGGTATGAACAGCTGTAGCTGCATGTATTTCTATCTGCCTAACATCGCTGACCTTATGTAAATTCCATAATTGAGAAAAGTCCTTCTACCTATTCAGAATCTTGCTGGAATCTGCGAGCAGATCATCATTCTCTTCCTTCACTAAGTTACATCTAGGTTGGTTACCCGACTTAAAGTCATTTATTCCTTTATAGAAGTCCCTAATGTTCTTGTTTTTACTATTTGTTGCAAGCTTGTCAATTTTATCTTTCTAATAGTCCCTCATTTTATTCCTGACAAGCCATTATACCTCACAGAACATATGTTGTGTATTAATTGCAGTTAAGTACCGTAACACAAGAGTATGCAGAAAAGCACAGGCCGCCCAATAAGCAGAGGAAATAGCCTGCTAAGTATGGGCTGAACATCTCCTCAATTGCACGAGTGTACCTGTAAATGGAAATAAAAAGGCATCAGAG
>NW_019723280.1:0-428 GCF_002891405.2 Cryptotermes secundus
AAACTAGCACTACAAATCACTGTGAAGTCTTCTTGCTATTTCGTCTTCAGTCACTGTGGAACCTCGCAACTAAACATTCTCACTCCTCCAGCTTACGACTGACTCGTGACTGCCCTGAACGTATTCTATCACTTAACTGTCTTATAAGCACTCTGCACAGACCCCACGGGAAATACGGTCTCTATTGTTGATGATGTCATCACTTTCATAACACGGTCCGATAAGCAGAAATCTGTTTACCTATCCGTTGCTTAGGAACGGATAGCATAATCCCACTGTTCCACCGCTGCTTGGCGCGGACGACGTAGAAAACAGCCTTGTCTATTTTACGTGTTAGACCGTATTTACAGAGCTGTTTCCTGGCAACGCGTTGATCAGATCTTTTACAATATAATTTGTGCATACGTTCAAGGGATGATAAGGTGAAT
>NW_019723280.1:796-1132 GCF_002891405.2 Cryptotermes secundus
TCGACGACCTCCGCCGGGTATTTGAACCCGCGTACCACGAGTCACGAGGTGAGAACGTTACCTCTAGACTACGGAGGCCGCTTAGACCGAACAGCTTAATACAAAGAGAAAACATATGGTTGACGTGGTTATTAAAATTAAATTTAGTGCCAATAAACATTCCCAAGTCTTTAATTGAGTCGGTCCTATTTACGGAGGCTTGACAGATAATCATAGATCAGTAGGTTGGTTTCCTTGAAGAAGGGCATAGCCTTCATTCTAAAGATAGTGCTTCATGTATACTTATAACAGTAATAATTCAATTCAATTCAATTCGTGTTTATTTATGTGCAAACT
>NW_019723281.1:0-628 GCF_002891405.2 Cryptotermes secundus
CCATTAAGTTGTGGATAAGGGTGGGTGAATTTTTAATATTAAATGCATATGGTAGCTGTAGAGTTTCTTGTAATATTAAGTTTAATAATTTGGCTACTTTATATGCTGGGCACTCTCTCCATTTGACTAGAGGTCTTACTGACTTTTCTTGTTTATGGAGCTTAATGGTGCCGTATAACTGTGGTGCACTTAGGTTCATGTTTATGTATTTCCATTTTTCTTCTTTCTTTATAATGTTGCCGTATTTATTAGTTATTTTCCATATCTTTTCTTGCTGTTTATTTGTAATATATCTAGTTAGTTCTGTGAAATTTTTGGCAGATAAAAATTCATCAATTTTCTTATCGTACTCGTTTTTGTGTAATATTACGATTGTGTTGCCTTTGCCAGTTTTGTCACTACTAGTTGGTTATGTTTTGTTCATTACTATTACTCGACACGCCATCTCTGTCTTACCCTAGGTCACTGATCTATTTACACTTTAATTTGTATCCTATTTATAATATTAACAAGGCCGCCTTTCAGCCGGGAATACATCATCTCTATACGTCGCCAGGCTATAGTTTCATCATAATCTCCCCTCCTGGGGTGTAAGACTGTGGGTCTGTCTCTCTCTTTCTCCTATTTC
>NW_019723282.1:0-456 GCF_002891405.2 Cryptotermes secundus
AAAACATCCGTTAAAAATAAATGATGACAGAAATGATAAGTATAACCTCAGTGGGGTTTACCAACATCAATGTGCTGACTGTCCATTCAAATATGTAGGACGGACCGGACATACCTTTGTGGCCAGATTCAGAGAACACATAGGAGACATAAAAAATAACAGACAAAGCTCCAAATTTGCTCAACATATATTGGACACCACACATGAATATATTATGATAGACAAAACATTAGAAGTTCTATATATTGGCAAGAAAGGCCGAACCCTGGATACATATGAAAGAATTCACATGTACAAAATCAGCNAACTAAATTTACTACTAAATGATAATTTTACTGAAATTTCTAACCCTATATATGATGTAATCATTGATACATACAAAACATTATATACAGTCATACCCCCTCCCCTCCATAACCATCACTTCTGCATACACCATCTCTCTACCTCCCCCCC
>NW_019723283.1:0-688 GCF_002891405.2 Cryptotermes secundus
TGGGAAGCCAGTGACTAACCGCTTGAGCTATGGCGTGGCCTATACTTGGTACACTAGGTCTAAGTGTGTATGAAACTGTAGACTCACAAAATGAGGAAATATGGATTTGAGGTTCTCATGGCTGTGAATATAAAGAGTATGCTTTTCTTAGATATACCATGTAGTTTGCTAAATAGGAACCAACATTTTGGAGGAACACAATGACTCCATCTTCAGAGTAGAGGATGGGGGTGTAGTAACCTGAAAATGGAGCAGGTTCCTCCTAAACTACTGGTGTCACATCCTAAAAGACCACTCCCTACCTTATCAAAGCTACATTTCAACACATTCTATTATTGCATATCTCCTTACTTACTTACTTACTTACTCATGGAATTGAGCCCTTCTGGAGGAGCCGCCAATACTGCAGCTACTCAAGAATTTCACAGCATTTTATGGAACCTGAAGGTTCCTTACCATGTTCACAAGAGCCCTCCACTGGTCCATATCCTGAGCCAGATCAATCCAATCTATACCATCCCATCCTATCTCTCTAAGATCCATTTTAATATTGTTCACCCACCTATGCCTTGGTCTTCCCTGTGGTCTCTTTCCTTCTGGCTTTCCCACCAATATCTTATACGCATTTGTCTCCCCCATTTGCGCTACATGCCTTGCCCACCTCATCCTCCTTGACTTGATCATTCTA
>NW_019723284.1:0-433 GCF_002891405.2 Cryptotermes secundus
CCTTGCTCTCTTTCCGTTGCTAGCTAGATAGCTTTGAGTTGCTAGTTTGCTAGTTTGCTTTGCTTGCTTGTTTGCTTGTTTGTGTTTATTGCTTGCAAATTTCGTTGCTAGCTTCCTTGTTTTTTGTTGCTAGATAGCTAGCTTTTTGTTTCTAGCTTGCTAGCATTGCGTTGCTAACTTGCTAACATGACGTTTCTAGCTTGATAGCTTTGCGTTGCTAGCTTGCGGGCTTTGCGATGCTAGCGTGCTAGATTGCTCGATTTGCGTTGCCGGCTTGCTAGGTTTGCGTTGCTATCTTGCTAGATTTTCGTTGCCAGCTTGCTAGATTTTCGTTTCTAACTTGCCCTCTTTGCGTAGCTAGCTTGCTAGATTGCTATATTTGCGTTGATATCTTGCTAGCTTTGCGTTGCTATCTTGCTAGATTTGCGTTGCT
>NW_019723285.1:0-482 GCF_002891405.2 Cryptotermes secundus
GAAAGATTTACATACCCTAAAGATGCTCAATGTGAGAGCTCCATTTGTGACCCGACAAACGTCCAGTCTGTAATCCAGCTCATCCCACGCTCTTTCTAATATGTTCCTGTCAATTGTATCCATAGTTGCGGTAATTATCAACTTCAGTACATCAATATCCAGTGGTAGAGGTGGCGCAAACATTTGTTCCTCTACATTACCCTACAGAAAGACGTCACATGGGCCGCTGAATACAGGTGCATGTATTTGTTTCCCCGTACCCAGTCACGCAAAAACTCTTCCCTATGGGAGACACAATTTCTTAAATTGCGGTGCCTGGTGCTGAAGATGGGCCAATATTGAAATCTCTGAGAATCTGACTTTCCGCTGATATCGTTGGGTACGTTTTGTAGTTTCTTCTTATTATTTAACCCCGAAAGTGAATCAGTCATTTAAGGACACCTCGCAGATGTCCTATTATTTTCTAAAGAAAATTGAAAAAA
>NW_019723286.1:0-432 GCF_002891405.2 Cryptotermes secundus
TAACACGCACACAGCAATAGAAGAATGGCGATTTCGATGTGGTCCGCGCCGAGGAGTTATGAAGAAGACAACCGTGGCATTCCAGTCAGTTGAAGGTTGGCAGTTTGAGTTCTGCAAGGGAGGCTAAGAAGAGACGTTGTATAACTTAGTAGATAATTGGCAGAGTTGCATAGAGGGATATTCGCTGGAGAGGAAGGACTTGAGCGCGGGAAGCGCCGCTGCTAGGGAACGGTTGTTGAAGATATTGTAGGCTGGAGATGACTTAGTATTTGCAGCAGTGATTTGTAACGTGTGAAGTTTAGCGGTGGCGCTGTAACTAACGGTTGCGAGTGGCGTATAGAAGTGGTCAGTAAATCCCATATCCAGTCTACACCTCGTCTACAGTCACACTCCTAAATCGTGACAGTATACTCGTGTATGTTCATGCACTGC
>NW_019723287.1:0-643 GCF_002891405.2 Cryptotermes secundus
ATTAACGGCCGTGGGGATTCGTTGCGCTGACCTCGCGACACCCTCAATCCGCAAATTTAACACTAACTTCGCCGATAAGCTGCGGTCACTTGGTCGATATAGTTCGCTTGCGGACTAAATCCATGGATTTTTTTAATCAAGAACCTTTTCAAAGAAACACACTTTCTGAGTTTGCATTAAATCAGAAGTTTCTGTCTGTTGCCTTACGACGTCGTGAATATCATACTGCGCTGTAAGTGTAGGGTGGTTGGATGATACATGAACTGAAAGTGATTTGGAACGAAGCCGTCGTGACTAAATGGAGGTACTATTCTGGCATTTGTCCATAGGGACTGAGAAAAAACTTGACAGTTCTCAGTGAAGATAGCCGCCCAGGGATACCAGATATATTGTAAATCATACACGAGGCAGTGGTTGCATAGAATGACTGAGAAGCTAAAAAACTTTCAAGAGAGTCCAGGCCCACTCACGTCATTTGGGACATTCTCTGCCTAAATTGAAAAAATCATTTGATGCAAACATATGACGTTCTTAAACAAGAAGTTCTGGGAAGAACTAGTCGCCTATTTTCCTTTGATATGGCATGTTTCACACAGAAAACGACGCGTACAACAATTATTCTATCGTTGCTATGGTAACGTTT
>NW_019723288.1:0-394 GCF_002891405.2 Cryptotermes secundus
TACAGCATTTCTACTAACACGATAACATCGTTAATCCTCCTGGAGAGGAGGGTATTTAAATATCCTCCGTCACGGAAAAGCGATTATGAATTTAAATAACCGGGAGTTGAAGGGTTAAAAATAGATGTGGCCCCTTTCTCGGAGACATATCTGAAACCACATATAAGATTTTATATTCCAAATTATCATATATATCAGAATGATCGCTAGGAGCTGCCGTTGCAGTAAAAAAGTGAATCCCACATACTCATGTTGACCTGCCTCCCCTCCTTTCAGTAGACGCAACGTGGGTCTGCATACCAATTGGTCATACTGAAATGCTGCTTGCATCTGTTTGTAAATCTCCACTTAGATCGTGGAGAGACGCAGACATCACAGAGCTCTTAATTTTTTC
>NW_019723289.1:0-1205 GCF_002891405.2 Cryptotermes secundus
AAGAAAGCAAAATTCTTCATATTGAAAACTGGATTTATTGAACATTCGTAAATTTTAACTACCTATATCAGTCTCATCGATTTACGCACTCCGTAAATCATTGCAAATCCAACAAACACAAAGTGTTCTGTTATGTTATTATGTCGTCAGTAGTCGTTGCTAGGTAGCGGCTTCTAACAGAGCTTGCTTGCCACCTGCTTTCATACTCAAGCCGGGAACGCAGAGCGTAGGCGCGAGTGTAGAAGCAACAGCTGGGGGTATGGGGGAAAGCATATAGACCGGTAGTAACTGTAGAGCCTAAGGATGGAGCGGAGAAATTTGTGCTCATTCTTTCCCTGATCCAAGTACAGTGCAATGACGCATTCATGGGGAACCTCTGTGAATGGCAGTGCCAAATTGTGGATCATTTAGTAGAAATATGTCAGTAGTTTCTCTTGGAGAAATACGTAATGGCGGATTTACGTGATAACATCTCAACCTTTGGGATGGTGTAGTCGGTATAGCGACTGTCTACGGGCTGAACGATCGAGGGGTGGGAGTTCAAGAATTTTCTTGTCCCCAAGTCCTCCAGACTGGCTCTGGGGTCCAACTAACCTCCTATCCAATAGGTACCGGGAGCTCTTTCCCCGGCTGTAAAGCGGCCGGAGAGTGAAGCTAACCACTCACCTCCAGCTAGTGCCGAGGTCTAGAAAATATGGTTCTATAGATCCATACGCCTTCATGGCATAATACTTAATTAGTTAAGCACAGAGAAAACTTTACCTTTTTACACTTAAAGACAAGGAAATTCTGAATATTGAGTTTTATTTTTGTTAATTTTGTCAGAAAAATCAACAAAAATGGACTATCGATTTACGAAAACTTCGATCATAACCAAAGAGTATAAGTTTTATATCGTGTAACAGTATGATATATAGTGGGAGTCGGGATAGCTCAGTCAGTATAGGTACTGGCTATGAGCTGGACAGTGGAATGAGGTAGGTCTCTACGGTCTCCACTCTACAGCGTCCAGACCGTCTAGACGCATTCTGAGACCCAACCACTGGATTCGGGCTTAGTTAAAGTCAAGAATATGTGGATCTATTCCTTCACTTTCTTATGCGACTCCATAGCCTGGCGTTTTAATAATTAAGCATACGAATTAGTTTATTTCTCACCACCTGTAAATACATTGGACGCGCTCTAAGTAAGCTGGAAGCATCAGA
>NW_019723290.1:0-520 GCF_002891405.2 Cryptotermes secundus
CTAGCAAGCTTGCATCGCAAACTTAACAAGCTAGCAACGCAAAGCAAGCAAGCTAGCAACGCAAACTTAGCAAGCTAGATACGAAAGCTAACAAGCAAGGAACGCAAAGCTAGCAAGCTAGCAAAATAAAATAGGAAGTTAGCAACGCAAAACTACCAAGCTAGCATCGCAAAGCTAGCAAGCTAGCAACGCAAAGCTAGCAAGCTAGCAACGCAAAGCTAGCAAAAGCTAGCAAGCTAGCAACGCAAAGCTAGCAAGCAAGCAACGCAAAGCTAGCAAGCTAGCAACGCAAATCTAGCAAACTAACAACGGAGAGCTAGTAAGAAAGCAACGCAAAGCTGGCAAGTTTGCAACGCAAAGCTGGAAAGCTAGCAACGCAGAGCTGGCAAGCTAGCAACTGACAGCTTGCAAGATAGCAACGCAAAGCTAGCAAGTTAGCAACCCAAATTTAGCAATCTAGCAAACTAACACTCAGAGCTAGCAAGCAATTAACGCCAAGATAGCAAGCTTGCAACGCAAA
>NW_019723291.1:0-529 GCF_002891405.2 Cryptotermes secundus
AGAACTAACCATCTACTACGTGGGTGTGTATTTTATCTAACAATGCTTGACCTATTTGATTGTGTGTATTAGGAAAAGTCGAAGTGCATTTATGAATTCTTCGGTGTGGAAAAAATGATGTCTTTAAATTATATGTTCTTGCAAGATAAATGTTATTATGAAGAAAGCAGTCTTCTGGGCTTTGGCGCCGTGTATATGTGGTGTTAACCGACGTTTCGGAGGAACGTATCGCCCCCATCTTCAGGGTTGAAGAAAAAGTATAGGTAAATCTGCAAGCGACAACACCGTGAGACACGGTAACGCAGACTNNNNCCCAGACTCACTGCTTTCTTCATAGTCACCGCCGTGAAAGCCTCAAATCTTACAAATGTTATTATGCTGACCCTATCATCAACAGTAGCTTCAGGTATGCTCTGCCCACATTTGTCAACTTGAAAACATCTTCTGTTTCCCTTTCATTGAAAGTTTTACAGGATTTACTTACGATATTTAAGGAATTGATGGATTATATTCTTTAGTTCATAAAGTG
>NW_019723292.1:0-200 GCF_002891405.2 Cryptotermes secundus
CATAAATTGTTCAAAATGAGATCATCCACGTCCAGTGAATAACAACGTGACTGGCAACTTTGAATCATACCATTCCTGTTAACAAATTAATTTCTTAGATTTACTAGCTCTGGGCCATTCCATACTGAGCTGAACTGTAGGGTATTGAGAGGAGACAGGATTGCGGGTTTTGACGAAAGTGTTGTGGCATGTCTCCTGAC
>NW_019723293.1:0-546 GCF_002891405.2 Cryptotermes secundus
TTGTCAAAGATTCCACTATAATTTATGGAAAACTATTGATTTTTTCGATATTTATATATTAATCTATTTTAATCAGATTTTGAAGGACTTTATGATAATTTAAGGAATACTAACTAATTTTGACCTTCTTAAACAAATTCATATGATTTTAACCAATAACTCCATCTCGATTTCAACGTAATATAAATTATATTAATTATATTGTGCAAGATTTCACATAATTTTGGGCATTCTAGCAGACTTGTTGATGATTTACTTTATATTTCCGAATAAAAAAAAATTAGAAATACCCGCATTTAGTTTAAAGAATTTTAATTGAATTTTGAACAAATTCAATGAAATATATATAATTGTAACCTAAAATTTTTTGAAATGTTCATGTTAAAATAAATAATTTGAATGAATTTATAATAGATTTCACTCTAATTTAAGGAAATTCCCCAAATTATTAATTATTACTGTATAATATAACGAATTTAAAAAAATGGTTTGAAAATCTATGTTAATTTAAAGAATTTAAACAAATTATGTACGAAATCAACCTAT
>NW_019723294.1:0-445 GCF_002891405.2 Cryptotermes secundus
CGTGAAGTTATTTGTCGCGTTATACACCCAATACGCGACAATATAATATAGTAATTATCAGAAATTTAAAGGTATTCCTCATTTAGAGTGTAACATTTTATAAATTGGTTGAAATTCATTATTTCCGCTTGAAAAATTCAAAGGATTTTAGATTAAAATTTTATAGATTTCGTTGAATTCGTAAAAAAATTAATAAAATTACTTGAATTACCTTCGAACCTTTAAAAATTTCTTTATTTTCCTGAAATATTATATAAATCGTCAAAAAATTTTATAGAAATCCTGAATTTAGAGTGAAATCTTTCACAAAATAATTGATATTATTTATATTAACTTGAAATCGAGAAAGAATATTTGTTTAAAATGTCATTAATTATGTTGAAGAAGGTCAAAATTAGAATAGAATTCCTTAAATTATCATGAACCACAAAAAAATTTGATTAAA
>NW_019723295.1:0-462 GCF_002891405.2 Cryptotermes secundus
TCAAGTTTCTAGGATTGATTATTGATGAAAAGTTGTCATGGAAGGTGCACAATATAAAAGGAAAATGGATTGAAAGCAATTAGAGAACCTGAATGAAAGAAATTTATAATGTAAAGGACTATGTTGACTTAGAATTCTTATGTAGGATGTAAAGTTTGAAGTTCTGCTAATTACATGTGAAATATAATTAAAAGCTTTTATTCTTTAATAACAGAGGATTCTAAAAAATTAAAATAAGAAGCAAGTATTAATATCAGTTCGCCTTTTTACTCAATATAAGTCACGTTCTATTAATTATTTGTGACTAGATTCATCACTTCACTCAGTCAACTTTCACAGTCAAAAGTGTCATTACTATGGACTGGATTCATTCATTTATTGTATATTCCATAAATCCATATACATAAATATNGGGACCAGATTCATTCATTCATTCATTTATTGTATATTCCATAAATCCAT
>NW_019723296.1:0-465 GCF_002891405.2 Cryptotermes secundus
GTTGCTTTTCTATAGGGAAGCAATGCTTCCACCACATCCATGTACGCTACACCCCTGGTACTTCTTATCCCATAGTGAGATACCTAACTGTGGGTGCAGATGCTGCTATTCTCTTACCTTCTCTTATAACTCATGTTTCACTGTTGTACCATAGAGCTAGTTTCACAGTAATGTTATTATAACTAGCTACATAATATATATGGGAGCCAGGATAGCACAGGCAGTATAGCGACTGACTATGGGCTGGACGACCAAGGAGTCGGAGTTCAAGTCCCCATAGGGTCTATAATTTGCTCTTCTTCACGTCTTCTAGACTGGCTCTGGGTTCCGGGGGTAAAGTGGCCGGGGCTTGAAGGTGTCCGCTCATCTTCAACTAGTTCCGAGGTCAAGAAAACGTGGATCTATACATCCACTGCCCCCTACATCTTCATGGTGTAGTGCTTAATTAGTTAAGCACCGAGACAA
>NW_019723297.1:0-529 GCF_002891405.2 Cryptotermes secundus
CTGGTTCGCGTGAAAATCTAACGTCCTTTTCTCAATATATGTGTTCCTGAGAAATTCTTTTAATTCTTCCCAGTTCTCTAAATTTCTATGTGATATCGCGAGTCTGGGTTCGCCGCTAATTTTAGTCAGTACGAATTGGTACAGTCTACCCTTGTTTTCCGGACTAACACAGCTGAATGCTGTCTCTACGTTCGATACAAACGTTAACACCTCTCTCTTGTTTCCATTGAAAGGAGAAACTAACTTTAGCGCCTCAGTTACGCTAATATACTCGGTAGCCATTATTTCTGATCTATCTATTTCTGCTACTTGCACCTCCGAATTTGATTGTCGGGAGAACATAAAGTCTGAGCAAAAACTCACCCCGTGGTTTTCTGCTCTTCTCTCTTCTTTCTTCTATCTCGAGCGTTGCTACCCTCCTGCCTGCGGAGTCGTCCTGCCCCCCTGGCCGCTGTAGGTGAGCCTCTCCACGCTACGTCGACCACTCAATGTAGTCGTCTCATTCGGTGGTCTCACTTTCACTGAAATT
>NW_019723298.1:0-3873 GCF_002891405.2 Cryptotermes secundus
GCATAGCTTTTTACTGCAAATGAATCATTCAGTGATTACATAAAACAAACTTAAATATTGATTTGTTGCTCTTAAAATAATGTAAAATCAATTTTAATATTTGGTATAAATTTTTATGCGCATATTTTAGTGCCTATTTTGGAAGTTTTTCAGGCGTAAATGCATACATATATTTATTAGGCATAAAAATCCGGTCTCTAATTATAACCCAGTAGATTCACATCATTGGCATAGCCCAGCAGATGTTGCTGCATCCCATTTAATTTCAGCCCCACCTGGTGGTGGAAACTGCTGTGCTTCTGTTTTGTGGCTCTAACATGTGGTGTGTAATGCCACCGATGTGCTTGCGTATTCCATGGTATAGGGTAGCTTCTCCTGTTGTGTTATGTGTCTACACACAACAGTGACATTTGTTGAATAATAAATAATATGCAACAGGATACTATAATATAATATTATATATTGTAGAAATGAAAAACACATATAAATTTTTGTCACAGAACCTCAAGTACAGAATCACTGGTGATCTAGGCAAAAGCTGAAGGTCAATGTTAAAATGTATCTTTGGGAAATAAGGTGTGAAAGTGTAATCTGCATTTAACTGGTTCAGAACAGGGTACAGTGCTGAGTTCCTGTGAACACAGTTATAAATGCCTTAGTTCCTTGGAGGCAGGGAATTTTATGCCAGAGGAACTGCCACATTTTCAAGATCATGGAAGACCTTGTACCATGGACCTTTGCTCATAACATAGTAGAACATAAAAAAATTAAAAAAGACCAGTCCCTTTTAGCATAGCATAACACAGTAAAATCTTATTTAGTAATATGGCTTCCACCACATAATTTTGGAATTCTCCTCCAGGTACCACCTACATTGTGGATCTCTAATTTTCTTTTCCAGGTTTACAATAACATCACAAACAACAAGCCTATGTGTAATTTGTCTACTTTAAGCAGTTTCTAATGTGTGCTCCCAGGTGGATCACACACCACATAGAGTATGGCAGACAATATGTTATAATTAAAATACCCAGAAAAAATGGGCTGATAGCTCCATGGACTTGTATATCAAATTGAATGTGAAAAGGGTTAACTCAATATTACTCACTTTGGTCAGTAACTTTTTCATCCCCTTCCAGAGGGTGCACAATACCAGGACTAGGATCTCCAAATGAGAATCGGTTGATACGATGAGTGAAATTGTAGTCTGATTCAGACAAGAAGGCAGATATGTGTATATGGCCCCGAGGAAGAGCTAATGAATGACCAGCCGTGATGTGGAAATTGCCTGCTACCTTGTTGAGAATGAGGGACCCAAATATACGACAGGCATCTGATGGAGTAGATGGTGTCACAGATCTGAAAGTTATATAAATGCTAATTACTGGTTAAACACAAAATGGAATAAGAGACTTGCTCACATCTCAACTTTAGTAAAAAATATTAAAGTTCATGTATATTTCTGACTGAATCATTTACTGTTACTTAAAGTTTTACGACTTTTTTGGTATCATGGCAAGTCCATCGCCATACAACCTCATTTCTACATAGGACTTTTCAAGACATATTTTACGCCTCCCCATTATACAACTCATTGATAAAGCCTGCCAGGGTCACCTCATTTCAGCCCACTCCACCACAACCAATTTCTGTAAGGAACATTTCAATATTAACATTCCACCTACGTGTTCTTCCATGTATCTTCTTTCTTAAAATCAAATATGAGTATGCATTTATCATTTTCTCTAGACTTCTTGAATATATCATCCATTACTTAAATAAACTGGGAACATTTTATTCTGAAAATTTATGCAATGTGTGTCCATGATATTGGAGGAGAGTAATTCAATTTGT
This sequence comes from Cryptotermes secundus, assembly GCF_002891405.2. Taxonomy (NCBI): domain Eukaryota; kingdom Metazoa; phylum Arthropoda; class Insecta; order Blattodea; family Kalotermitidae; genus Cryptotermes; species Cryptotermes secundus. The sequence continues at coordinate 1,855 of NW_019723298.1, forward strand.
GCTTTGAAACTCTAATATTTATGGGATACCTGTGCTAACCTTCTAGGTAGGTCCCCAAAAAGGGTAGACTGGCCTGACCTCCACAGAAGTTCCTGAATTGCATGAAACTCCTCTCGAAGATATGAATTGACCTGACGCATCCCATCAAAGTGTAACCGTTGCTGTGGAGATAACTCAAACCATGTGTCTTCCTGCTCCAAGCTGCCAAACTGCAGTACATTCTGACCGGTCGAGTCCAAAATATCGGCTCCAATAACTATAAGAAATAACAACATATAGAACTAAACCAAATTTACATCCAAAGCACAACTAATTCTTCACTAACTCATTGATATGCTTCAACAATAGATTCTGTACAGGATGAAATAACTTTCCAGAATGATTAACTCATCGCTGATTAATATCATCTCTGAGGCATTTTGAATTTTGCGACTAGACTGTGGTGTGGGATGTTGTCACTGTAATGTCTGGTTGAATGTGGGCAGTTCCCACAGTGGTAGTATTTTGCCTTGTGTTTAGCAGATGACACTTCTGTGTCTTCATTTAAATTAGTGTATTTTATTCATTTATATACACGAAAGAAGATAGAAAAATAAGAAAACACTGCAACAGCATTGATTTGCCATCATTTGAAAGTAGATGAATGGGCAGAGTATCATTCAGAGTGATCATTTTAGGACAATTACAAAATATAATACATCACGTCTTGTACCATAGTGGCTGGTGGACATATTTTAACTCTGGGATAATGGTACTAGCACTGAAAATATACAATGGTCATCCAAATGGAGAGCATATACATGCTGAAACAAAAATGCAACAAATAACTGGTAAAGGTTAAATATCACTTTTATAAACATACTAACTCTGCTTGTCTTTGAAGTATGCACAGCTGTGTATTACTACTACCTGTGCTCAGACTTAAAAACTAGCTTGAGGACAATCCTAAGAATTTCATTGTTCCATCAAGACTGCTTACTAATCTACCACTGGAAAGACATGAAAACTAAAAATATTACACTTATTTTCTTTTAAAAAAATTAATAACTTACCAAACAGACTTAATTTATTTTTATTGCCAGATCATTTTCTCATATAACTTTCCCACCCAGTCAATTGATTTACAACATCTTTCGAGATTATCATGCTGACACTTACCATGGCATGGCATTGCAACAGTGAGATCTACATTGATCTTAAGTTTACTGCTGAAGTCAGAATCAGGAACAAATCTAAATCTGAAGTTTGCATCCAGGTAGTGGGAAATCTCAGAATATAACAACCATACAATAAGACAACACGACACCACAGAGACTGCAAAGAAAGTGACAATAATCAAATAATCTAACAAAGTTATACAGAACAATCATTTCTCCTGTAATGTAGTGCCATGTGGCCTCATACTATGAAGGAAGAACGTAAAGTGAGAGCATATTAAAACAATGTGCTCTGAAAATATTCAGACCTATAAAATGGTTAATTAAATGGCGAGTGGAACATATTATGTAGTGAAGAATAACGCTGAGTTACAGTCTGCATCATACTGTGAAGGTTGCAACATCAACATGACATCAACATATGCAACAATGCATATAATGAATTTCTAGATACTTTTCAGTATTATTATGAAATAGCAATACCAAAAAAATGGGTAAAAAGTAAACAGCATGAAAACAAATGGATTACCTCAGGTATAAGGGTATCAGGAAATAGACTTCGATTTCTTAATAGGCTAATGAAAGAAGGGAATATATCAGAAGAATTTAAAAAATACTATGGTCAGTACAAGAAAATTTATAACAAAGTGATCAGTGAAGCAAAAAAATTATCTAATAACATACAAATAAGAACTTCCGGAAATAAACCAAAGGCTATGTGGGACCTAATAAAGGAGGAGCTAGGCAGTCGGAAAAAAAATAAAAATATTGAAATAAACACTGAAGGAGGAAATACACAGGATCCAAAAATTATAGCAAATGTTTTCAATGAATATTATACTAGCATTGCACACAAAATCTT
>NW_019723298.1:3926-5857 GCF_002891405.2 Cryptotermes secundus
GAGAATACCAGGCCATCAAGAAGGGCACCAATCTGCTGAGAACATTACATTAGCTATCAATATCATTATTCTAAGGCCACGCCATAGCTTAAGCGATTAGTCGCTGGCTTCCCACCACTGTGATCTGAGCAAGTGGGATTTGTGATGGACAAAATGGCGCTGGGGCAGGTTTCCTCCGAGTACTTCGGTTTCCCCTGCCAATGTTCATTCCATCAAATTCTCCATAAATAAGAATATCTAACTAATTCTAAATTGTAATTAGCAGTAAAAAATTGTAACTATTGTAATTTTAATCTACTTATATATCAATTGTTAATATTCAGAATTAACTTGACTTGTCATATATCATGTACAATGATCTACAGTGACGAAATCAATCAATCAATCATGGATTTTATCATGGGTTGGACATGTACTGTCTGTTTCCAGCACTGTTAGGTATGGTAGTTGTGTGGTGATACCACGCAAATGTAACCAAAAGATATATGATTTTTTCTAAAGCATTCACACTATTTATTCTGAAAAAAAAATCATTTTACCTCACTTCATTTCCATTCCTAAAGTGGTTGTGGCAATTCTGATAGATTCTTCATTAAGTAAATAACAAAAAATAAATCTACCAATTTGTAGAGCCAAAGAAAGCATATTTAGACAGCAAATAAGTTTGAGAAAACAGGGAATACACAGAGTTTTGGTGTGGAAACCTCTGAGAAAGTGATTCCTTGGAAGACCATGAACGTGAGAGAATAATATTAAAATTGATCTTAGGGAAATAAATTGTGAGAACATGAACTGCTATGACTCTTATATCATGATCAACAGACGCTTTACTATTAGCAGTACTTAACTTACTAAGTCCTATTACCAAAGCATAAGGTAACAGATCAAACAGCTGGCCATTAAAATTAACAAGACAACAAGATGATAACACAGCTACATTACATGGCACTCCCTACCAATTATACGTATGCCTGCCTACATATAGGACAGTCCCGTGCAGAGGTGGGTTAGAATACCTCCAACATAGCCCTGCAAGTTGCAGGGGGCGACAAAAAGGGAACCCAGTACCTGGGGGCATAACTGGCCCACCCTGTTCCTGGGGGACATAAATACAGAGACTGGTTCTCCAGGTTTGGGGTTGGATGCAGGGCTAATGACCTTGCTCTCTAAAAAAATCACTGTTGTGAAATCCAAAGAAGTGAAAATCAGATAGTCTAATTGACAACAGAACAGGCAAGTCTGGCAGAATCTTCTAAGGTTATGGCTCAAAAAGGGCTGTTTTGCTGATGATGACATTTAGGAGAAAATACCACATACAACAATTCTTTCATTACTGTTCAATATCTAAGTAAATTATAACATTATATTTATCCACAGTTAAATGCATACATGTTCCTCCCACTGGTGATGTCTGAATGTAAGATTCAGGAACTTTAGGAAATGCATCCAATTCTTTGACAGTTTTCGAAACACGTTTTGCTCGGCTTCGCAACATATCTCCTTCATGTCATAAATACTGGTCTGGAAAACAAGGACATGGTTTAAATCCAATTAAGAGTACGCTAAATTTGGTATAACTGAAAGTTACTGAAGGTTACATATTCTTCTTAATTCAAAGATACTTCTGATAAATTGATAATTCATGCAGTGTTTATAAAGCAAACTGGAGAATCAACTATTTAAACATACACTCATAATTACATACTTGTTTAGTTGTTCAAACAGATTGAAATTAATCTTATCATTTACTTTTAATACATTATACAACTGCAATATGATTTATGACATATTTAAATTAAATTCCTTTACTGCCTTTTAAGCCATTACTTTGTGCAATGACAATTCAAATTCAGCAATACAAAGCATGGCCAATGTTAAATACAAATTTTATGAAAAAATATAATAATAAAAAGGTAGTTATCCCTGTAACA
>NW_019723298.1:6083-11310 GCF_002891405.2 Cryptotermes secundus
GGGGACGCCTCATCGGGACTCGAACCGGCAACCTTCCGGCTTGTAGCATACTGCCTCATGTAATACACACCAAATTCTGTATCACATACAAGGTTACGCTGTCCCTGTACTTCATAAATTCCGCACCACGCCATGAAGACGTATGTGGGAGTGGTGCTATAACTCCACCATTCTTGACCTCGGCACTAGATGGCGGGTGGTTAGCTTCGCGCCCCGGTCGCTTTACTTCCGGTACCCATTGGATTGGGGGCTGGGTGGGCCCCCGTGCCGGTCTGAACACTATGGAGAAGACAAAAATGTCATGGCCTTGCCGGGAAACGAACCCCGGCCGTCCAGCATGTAACCCGTCGCTATACCGGCCGTCCTGTCCCTTTTCCCATTCTGTATTGCGTAAGTTACAAAAATATGTTAACCTTTCAATTTATAATAGATTATCTCTTCGAGTCAAGGACTAACATTGCGCTGAACCATGACAAAATAAATATGAGAGCCACATCGCTTACACCACAAAACAGCACAAAGCACTAAAGTCCACAAGGCAGATCGAATTGAGAAACAGCGTTGCAATTGAAAGAATCGAGAGATCGAGTGGATCGAGAGCAATCGAGAGCCGAGAGTGTGCCATGGAAGTTTGTTGATGTGTCAAATCATGACTGCGGCTGGAGTGTTTATGATTTCTCTTGCTGGACAGATTGAAAGTGCCGAATTTCATGAATTCGATGATATATATTGCAAATACTGTTTTGTATATGGTCCTGATTGGGTTGTTACTTCGGTGAGATGATTTTCGTATTTATGGTATTTTTCCGCTGGTTATCATGTATGAGGGATTTGAAGTTCTCACGGCGGTATGAAGAATATGGTCTTCTGGGATGCTACGCCGTGTAGTGGAGGCAGTGGGTTCCTCCGAAACGTTGATACCACGTACGAAGCAGCACAGCGTCACATCTCAGAAGATCCTAATCGTGAAGTTTTTTATGGTAGAGGTTAAGAATATTGTGCGGATCTGCATACCATACCTGTTTGTCCTCAAGGTGACGCCTCATTACTTATTGGCATTAAAGTAAATGTCTTTAATGAAACTACTAGATACAGTTAGTTAAAATAAGCAAAGCGAAGATGATTCATTTTAGAGTTACCAAATTGTCTTGTACAAAGGTGATTAGAAAAATTTCTGGTTCCCCCCACAGTTGAATTTAGTATGGAAGGTTACGGGTGTATCATTCTTCTACATAGTCCGCAACCATATGAACGCTCTTGTCTGGAGGTCCACAAGGTTTCTCTGATGCCATCAGAAAAAAACTGCTTGGGCTGAGTGTGAAGCCAGTCATGCACTGTTTTCTTCACATCATTGTCTACAAATCAGTGACCTCCAAGAGCCCCCATTAGAGGTCCAAATAGATGGAAATCCAAAGGTCTAGACTGTATGCTGGATTGCTGAGAGGTTCAATTTTCAGCTCCTGGAGATTTTCCTTAGTATGGGCACGTGTATGAGGTCAAGCGTTGCTGTGCAAGATGAGAAGACCTTATAATAATGTTCTTCATTGTTTTGTATGAATGACTGGCCTCACTTCAATTCATAAACATGTTAGAATACCTTGCACTTGCTAATGTCATTGAGAATCATGACCCTGGCTTGTTCCTGTTTGTTGCCATTTGTTGCTATGGTTGGCCATCCAGAGCATTCTGAATCAGTTATGCTTGCCCTGCCTCTCTTAAATATTTCTGTGTGTTTGTACACACTCCATAAATGTAATGAACTGTCCCCATACTGAGCATAACATCTGTGAATTTCAACCCCTTTAACATCCTCTGCCCACAGAAACAAACCACAGCCCTCAGTTCTTTGGTGCAAATTGAAATTGGTGCAGCCATGCTCTCTGCTTGTCTGCAGCTTACTCAGTGTTTCCAAGGCTATGTCAGGCAGTGTACTGATNCCATAAATGTAATGAATTGTCCCCGTACCATCATCTGGAGACAGCAGCAAAAGTGCAGATACTTTTTGAATCACCTTCATACTTTCACTTGATAAAGATGCTTAGGGGATAGTTGTGATTATTACATTGGGAAAGGTGAACTGTGAAGTTGAAATTTAGGGTTTTGATGTTTGTGAAGATTCATAGCGTGATCTTCGGGGTTATAACACTATACAGTCTAGTAACGGTCATTAAATTTTGAAACCGTACTGCCTCCATTTTAAATTTAAAATCTCTGGAGCTGAGGGCTGTAATAAGAGTTTTCTAATTATTTAGAGACATATCACTTGAGAAGAATTCGGTCATCTGGGACATAACACCATGTAGAGCAGCAACTTTCACTGGACTACATGACATATCCCAGAAGACAGATCTCTTCATATCCACTACTGTGAGAACCTCAAAACCAGCATGGTTGTTCTGCATGGGGAGGCCACTCTTAACTACTGTTCCCTGTCTATCCTCCTGAGGCACAGAGAAGGTTGGCTTTCAACAGCATGATGTTAAATTCCATAAGATAGAACTCTTCATAGCCACTGATGTGAGAACCGTAGATCCAGCTTGTCATATTAGAGCTGCTTGGAACATTTTACCACAACAGATGCTTACAAAAGTTTGCATATAAAAATCCTTTATTGAATTAAATTTCACTATCCTTACTAGTAGTCCTGCACTACTGCTACCATATGAACCTGTTTGACTAGAAATTAAATGTTTGTTTATATTACATGTGATCCTCTAGTATGATAACCCATTTACAGCAGTGGGTATCACATATAGGTAGACAGTGATGGTTTAACTTTGGAGAACAGAACTTGATAGCTGTGGTGTAATGGTAAGCAGGACTACTAGCAGTTGTTGAGTGGAATCTGATGTCCATTTCTAGGGACTGGAAGAAGGCATTTCTCAGATTGTAAAGAGAAGTAGAGATGAGAGACAACTGTTTGTATGGAATTTCCCACTGGATGTCACATTCAAGAGTACAAATCCTCATGGCTGTAAGTTCTGTTTATTGTACTGATGTTATTAGAGGATATTTTTGACATATTTTAATGATAGATACTTAATTTGTATTTGTATTTTTATCAGATCGGGGCACGCGGTAGCGTAGTTGGTTGAGGGGCTATGCTACAAGCCGGAAGGTCATGGGTTCAAGTCCCGATGAGGTCATTGGATTTTTTTCAATTGACCTAATCCTTCCAGCCGCACTATGGCCGTGGGGTCAACTCAGCCTCTAACAGAAATGAGTACCAGGAATTATGATTGTAATTAAATAATTTTCCTGGGGAGTAAAGTGCGGCCGGCCCGTAAGGCTGACAGCCTTACCTCCATCTTTGAGCCGATTGTCTAGATAATGTGGGACCCTCAACATCTGACAACCCTATGAGCCTTCGTGGACCGGTACAGGGATAGCTTTACTTTTACTATTGTTATCAGATCATTCTCTGACATTAAGTGTATGGTATGGAAGAGCATAAGATATAAATTTTAGTTTTCTGTTCTGTGAGGTATATTTACAAACGTACTGACATAATCATAAAGTAATATATTATGTGGCTGTAAAACTGTATTACAGGCAGCAGAGAAAGAAGTTTGGAAAGTACAACAGTGTATCACATGTAAACAAATAATACAATCTACATGCATTATCTTCACCTTTTGATCATAATATACATTATAAAATGTAAAGCTGTCCCTGTAATAGGCCATGAAGGCCCATAAGGTTGTGAGGGTTTAGGTAAATTGAAAAAAAAAAAATCCCCCTTATCAGGACTCGAACCCTCTGGCTTGTAGCATAGTGCCTCAACCAGCTATGCTACTGCGTGCCCCAGTTAAGAATAAGAAGACAAAATAACTGAAACAAACTGTGTGATTTTAGTCCTCAAGCAAACTATACCGACAGAGCAACCGCCGCTTGTTGGCGAAGTTTAGTGCCAACTTTTGTGGATAGAGGGTGTCGCGTGGTCAGCACAATGAATCACCATGGTCGTTAATTTCAGTTTTCTAGACCAGAGCCGCTATTTCCTTGAAATAGCTCCTCAGTTATGAGGCTGAGTGGACCCCGTTGCAGACCAACTACTTCTCCGAAAAAATCTGGTAGCGCCGGGAATCGAACCCATATCTCTGGATCTGTAGCCAGGAATGCTGACCACTAGACCACAGAGGTGGTCTAGTTAAGAATAAGATCTGAAAATAATATATGCATAAATAAAAGTCTCAGTCTAGATCAAAATATGCACTGCATGTTTAAGTATCTTACATGCTTGTTGTGATTGGCTTAAATTAGAAATCTTTAGAAAGGGCATATGTTGACTAAAGACTTTTATACTGGTGAGGTGTTAGTATTTCTGACTTATGACCTAGGTACCGTGGTTGTAACTTTCATTGTAATAAGACTAGGCTTAGGCCTTTAATACCAGTGAACAGAGAAAAAACTGCGGATATGGTTTTGTCATAAGTTGAAATTTGAAAAATCTACTTTTAGCCCTGCTTACCTGGTGCTAGAGATGTACATATAATCAGTGGTTCTTGAAAGTTTTAATGTGTCTCATGAGAATATACCTGACTTTAGATGCGATAATTCAACTTACTAGGAATTTTCATTTCATACATGTTATTTAGAAATTCTAATGGAGAGTTTATTTTAATATATATTCCACTTATATCAAATTAACAGTTTAAGAAACATAATTTAGTAGGATTAAGAAATCAGTGGAATTAATCCGTTTACTGCAGAATTATTGTGCGTCATAAATGATTTGTATTATACTTTTGGCAAGAAGTTCACGCACGCTCATTACATTTTATTTCTCAAATCAACCAGTCTGTGCTATATACTGGGCATTTAAAGTGTCCAGTACAGACTTTATCACAAACCACTTACCCAGATAAGTATTATTACATTTTATGGATGCGTACATAGAAGCTAATAGGTATTAAACATACAGTCAACTCTCGATTATCCGGGCTAATGGTGGGGATGGAAGTCACGGTTAATCGAAAACCCGGTTAAGCCAAATTTTATTATACGGGCTGGACGACTGTGAAGGGTCGGAGTTCGAGTCCCGGTAGGGTCAAGAATTTTAACTTCTCCAAATCGTCCAGACCGGCTCTGGGGTCCATCCAACCTCCTATCCAATGGGTACCGGGGGCTCTTTCCCCGGGGGTAAAGCGGCCGGGGCGTGAAGCTGACCACTCACCTCCAACTAGTGCCGAGGTCAAGAAAATTTGGATCTATACATCCACTCCCC
>NW_019723298.1:11875-12684 GCF_002891405.2 Cryptotermes secundus
GCACTTGAAGATCTATATTAAGAAACTGATACTTACTTTCACAATGCACTCTCACACTGAGATGGTACCGTTAAATAACCTGGGGCGGTGTATTTGTCCTTGAAACTTTCCAAAAATTCTTGCATTCTTTCACCCCCACCCTAGAACATTGTGTTCGCATAACGGGACGAAATAATGCAGAGCTCGGTTCACACTAGTGCGAAAATAGTGTTACAACTCACCATGTGAAACAAAAGTGAATGAATATTAAACAACATATAAACTTAAAAAAAAAAGCCCCGGTTAAGCCGCAAACCGGTTAATCCGCCCCCGGATAATCGAGAGTTGACTGTAATTGCATTTCATACCTAATTTATGTTGGATAGCATCAGTATCTGTTTCCAAAGTATATATGTGTAAAATTCTATCACCTGTGACTTGTTACTGTTTCACAGACAGTACATGGCAGTAAATACTTACAATGTACAAGTTTTGTAAAATAATAATTTGGTGAATTTCCCATCCCCTTTTCATTCAGAGTTGAGACATAAGAATGACTGCATTAAATCTTTGTTTGAACATTGTTGCAATAACCATTTTATTCTTCACCTAGTAATTTATTCTTATATTTTGTAGGGCCACAGTTGGTTGTGAGTGTTTATGGTTTGGATATATTTGGCAATGATGTAGTACGAGGATATGGTTTGTGTCACTTGCCTATTGCAGCAGGAGTGTACAAAAAGACGTGAGTTTTAAGATATTTTCAGGTTATTGAAAGATTCTTTCATCAGGTAACATTGGGCCACCTTGCCCCCCCCCACACACACACA
>NW_019723298.1:12746-15637 GCF_002891405.2 Cryptotermes secundus
TACTGAAAGTCATGAGCAACAATTTTTTATAAAGTAACATGCTTTATTATTGACAAACACAACGCTTAAGAGTAATTTAGCGCCTAATAGGAACGAACATTTAAACGCAGAGTAGCAATGGACATTTAAACACGCACCAGCAGCGGGCGTTTAAATAAACTCCGGCCAGCTCAAGCTTACCACTGTTTCGAAGTCTGGCGTTTAAAGGTTAAGGGAACCCAACAGTTCTACTCTTAATAGCTAGAGGGCTCTAGAAATGCCATGAGTAAGTTAGAGGTATTGATAATGTTTTTCAGAAATGGTTTGAAGCATTCTCAGAACCCAAAATGTTAAATAGTCAGTCATGAATCTTTATAAACCCACAGAAGTATCAAACATATAATTCAGATTTTCCTAATAACCTGCATGTATTCTTCCATTCTCTTACCGTGCAAGCTGGCTCAAGCCATAATGCTTCTTTCTTGGGTTTGGGAGGTGGCTGGTTCAGTTTTTCTGGGACACTATCTTGACTGAGGTTTTTTGTGGCTTTACTCAGTCATACCAAGCAAATGCTGGGATAGTGCCTAAGATTATTCCACAACTTCTGTGTCCTTGCCATTTCATTGTTTATAATTTTCATTTCATGCATCCTGTTGTGTTATTATATACAGTTGTTTATTAAGTGCATCACAACACAACAATACAGTGTTCAAGGCTAGATTAGCTTTGCTACAAGTTTCGGCTATTCATAGCCATCATCAGGCAAATGTTTACACACTAGTGCACTGCAATTGCACAGTGAGTTTCACTGTTTATGATCAAACAGTCCTGTGCTGTGTAGTCTTGAGTTACTAGCTGCTTCATTTAATAAGCTATAAGTAAATAAATCCGTTCTCTTTATTATTCACATATCATGAGTATCGCCAGTAGTTTGTAGTTATTAGAAAAGCACCACTCCATTGATGAGGGACTTTCTCCTTACTGGCCAACAGTAAAAGCCTACTGTTTGTGACAGATTGGCCATGTTTGTGCCTGAATCAACATCACTTCTACAGAAGCTAACTTGCTGGTTGACAGGACGACGTCCTGAGTATGTAGATTCACGCATGCTTGCTCAAGGTGAAGGAAGGGAAGGTGAGTGAATTGTAACATCATTTAAAAGTAATCATTATTTTATAGAATACAGCATTGTGGCATATAAGACATAACCCTTTCCCATCCTTTCCATTTTGAACCCCATTCCTACTAGGTACAGATTAATTTGTGATAAAATATAAATGAAAGATACTGACTTAGTATGGGAAAATATAAGACCCCTCTCATCTGTTCTTCCCATACATATACTGCTAGATTATATATCACAGTATATAAAGGATAAAGATATAATGCTTGGTGCACAATTGTATGTACACGTAGTATGACAGTAAATTCAGAAGTTAATGGTGGATGGTTTCGAACAGGAGACATACCTGTATATGGGAAAGTCACAACTGTTGGAAGCTTTTCCACAGCAGATAGAAAAGGGTTAAATTATCCATCATATGCACACAATTCAGGGGCAAGGCAAGGAATGGGCAAAATTGCAGCTGTGTCATTATCTTGCCAGCTAACAACACTATTAATACAAGAAGCAACATAAGGGACCCATGAAAAATACTCCTTTATACATGACCTCTCACTGTCGGGGCAAGCTCCAAAACTAATTTGTTTAGATTCTGTGTTAGGGTTCTTCCTACACAGATCGCAATTTTGATATATTGTGTATAGGAGGCCAGCAGATGATGTGACTAAATATACTTCTTTTCATTATCTGTGTTAGTGTTGTCCAAAAGTGGTCTTCTGGGATAGACAGTGTATAGTCTGGCAGATTTTTGTCAACATTTTGGAGGAACATGCTGTCTTCATCTTCAGGGTAGACCTGACAGTATGGTGTCACACCCTAGGTGAGAGTAATCTTCGTATTCACCACCGTGAGAACATCAGATTCCACGTAGTCCTCTGGTTATGACAGCATGTACTTTCATAGGCAGTTACCAATGTTTTGAAGAATACACACTGTCTCCATCATCAGGATAGAAATAGTTTTGCATAGAACCCAGAAGACCACAATATAAAATTTTACTGCTGCAGAGAACATCACAGCTGAGAATGTAGTTCAGCTGTAATACGGACTTGATCACATTGAAAAGTAGGATCATGGGATATAATTGGACATTGATCTGTAGCCATCACGTCTTTCACCTTTGGCCAGTGGTACCACCCAGTCTCTTTGTATATGGTAAAATTTTCCCTTGTGCTTAACTAATTAAGCACTATGCCATGAAGATATATAGGGGAGTGGATGTATAGATCCACAGTTTCTTGACCTTGGAAGTAGTTGGAGGTGAGTTGTTACTTTCATGCCTCTGCTGGTTTACACCTGGGGATAGTGCCCCCAGTACCCATTGGATAGGAGGTTGGGTGAGTCCCAGAAGCAGTCTGGACAATGTGGAGAGGAGAAAATTCTTGGGCCCCTTGGTCATGCAGCCCATAGCCAGTTGCTATACCATCTGTGCTATCCTGGCTCCCCTACTTGTATATGGTAAACTCATTTAACCGTTCAGCGTGGTTTGACGTGTATGTTTCGTCAGGTATTTAAATCGTCTGCGGGGGTTCGACGTCTATGTTTCATCCAGCTGCACACCTATGTTATAACGCCCATAATAATTGATGGTTTTGCTGTATATTGTTAGATTTTTCGCTGGCCTGTTGTCACAAGAACTATATATAATGAGACACGAGTTTAACTGCGCTAAGTGATCGTTACATATGCCTGTCTTGCAGCATAATTCCTGTTGCTCTTGGGAGAGGTTTCCTCATTCAAACTGTTATGAATGGCGTGTTTTCTTTCCTATGAAGTTATAAACAGCAGC
>NW_019723298.1:15800-66280 GCF_002891405.2 Cryptotermes secundus
AGAGACATTTCCTCTTGTCTTCCCCCCACGGGGAAGAAGGTAAGGCTGCACAGAAGATGTTTGGTTTATGGAAAAAAGAGCCAAATGAGAGATACGCAGTATTGGTGTGGTGAATGTGGGGCAGCGTTGTGTTAGAAGAATGCTTCAAGGCCTACCTTACACTGCTCAAATTCTAAACACCTGCTTCCATTGCCGAGATACCCGGCGCTCATATTATAAGGTAAGGTTATAAAAACCATCTTTTAAGATCATTTTAGTGAAAGTTTCATGCTTCAAGGCGTACCATTCACTGCTCAGTTTCTAAACAACCTGCTTCCATTACCGAGATACCGGGCGCTCATATTATAAGGTAAGGTTATAAAACCACCTTTTAAGATCATTTTAGTGAAAGTTTCATGTTCCTATCTCATATATTTAAGAACAATGATGAATAAATCATTTTCGAGCAAAATTTAAATGGCCGGCTGAATATATTACCGCCGGAGAGACGGCAGCGGAATTTAAATGACCCCGCGAAAGGGTTAAAGAATAGACTACTGTTAAGTCTGGAAACAGGCTCAGAGAACATGCTGTACATGAGTATAGCTGCACTGGGGAAACAAACGTTTTATGGATATAAATATTCACAGTTAGTTGATACACAAAGTGTAGTTGAGTTATTAGTACCTGATCCTATCCCTTTTGAGGTTGAAATTGCTATTGCAAAGTTGGAAAGCTGTAAATCGCAAGGTAATTATTATGCCGTAAGGGGGGAGGGGGGTTGATGAAAATACTAAGTGCCGGTAGCACAGTAGGCGAGCGTTCTACCACTGTACCATCAGTGCCACCATATATTATGCCTCTGCGATGGGTGGATTGGCTATCTCACAGCTGGCACCATATATTATGCCTAGGTGATGGGGGGTGGGTTAAAACACAAATCACTACAACTGCCATTTCTCTTTGGCTAATCCATTCACTACGTCAGTCAACCCTTCGTTGACTCGTCCCACCGCTGTCACCATATGTCATGCCTTAGTGGCAGGGGTGGGTAAATACAACTACTAATTCACTTTGTCAGCCATCTCTCGTTGGCCGATCCCCCACCTCTGCCTCCAATTTGTTATGCCTGAAGGGGGCTAACGAAATGGTACTAAATCACTCTTTCCTTTTTCCATCAGGAACACCATCCCCTTGTCTACTACTGGTTCCTCACCCTTAACTGTTGTTGCATCCGGCTGCCGTTGGCTGCTTGGGGTCAGTTCTGCCTTTCATTGGGACTGCGAAAGGGTGGAGTTTGTGAGGGTGAATCATAACTCTGTGTACATCCTACCCTAATTACACTGTCTGTTTACACTATTATTTACAGTACAGAAATGCCAATGGGCTGTTGGGTACATGCTATCAGTCCGAGAACTGGTTCTTACTTTCATTCTAGTGTCTCGCCTAGAGCCGATGGCTTGAGACCGTAACTTCCCTTCATTCCTATTACACGATACACCATCTCTGTCCTACGCACACTGATTCTATTTACACTTCCGTTTACCTCCTATTTACAGTAATAACAATGCCGACTTTCAGTCGGGACTACATAGTGTCTTTCCCTTAACTCATTCTCACTTTCCTTCAGTGCTCCCACCTAGGGAGTATGACTTGAGGCTGCCCTTTCCTTCATTTCCTACCCTAAGGACACTGGTCTGATACACTCTTATTTTACGACAAAGTGAGGCCGACTTTCAGCTGGTTTACTTAACATCGTTTCTCTACTCACTATTACTCTTATTCTAATTTCCCTCTTGGGGGTTATGCCTTGAGACTGTTGCTTCCCTCCATTGCCTGTCACTCGATCCACAATTTCTACCCTATTCCACCCTGGCACTCGCAGGGCCCCTGGAGATTGCACTTCAAGTTCACGCAACAACACTGAATTTAAATAGCATGGCTAGTATGAGTAAAGAGACTTACTTGAAATAGAGACGCAGATAAGTGTCGCCACCCACCATCTTGTAATACCCATGTCGGACAAAGCCTCCGGCTGCTGGTCGAATATTACGTTTGATAGATCGTTTTTTTTTTCCTGAAAGTCTTTCCTTCGCTCTTTATACCAAAAAACTGCTCACGCAGCAGCTAACACACAAGGGAAGTACCTCCTTCCCTTGACCTAAATTTATGAGTGGCGGCTCCCCATTGGTTCAAACTTCTGTTCTCTCTAACGAATCCTTGGCATCTCCTGTGAGCATTTTGTAATTTCATGCTACCCAGTGGCCTACTGAAGCGCTCTCTGTTCATGCTATTATGCACTTCTGCTGACTAAGATGTTTGTTTGACCGCGTTCCACAGCCTATGTGTGGCCATCATTGCCCTAATTGCTGTAAAACGCTTTTGCAAGTCTCGTAACATTTAGGCAATGCCTTTGATTTCCAGTCTCGAAATTGCGGCACAACAGTAATGATCAGATTTTGGCAGAACTGATTCAAGCAGAGGGTGAAATATTACATTCTAATATCCATAAGCTCAAGGTTAAGTCCGTATATAGATGAAATTATTGGAGATCATCAATGTGGGTTTCAGCATAACAGGTAAACAACTGTTCAAATCTTTTGCATTCATCAGATACTGGGGAAAAAATGGGAGTACAATGAGACAGTATGTCAGCTATTCATAGACTTCATGAAAGCCTGTGATTGTACAATATTCTCATAGAGTTTTGGGTACCAATGAAAGTAGAGAGGCTTATTACAATGTGTTTAAACGAAACGTGTAGTAAAGTCCGTGTAGGTAAACATTTGTCTGATAATTTTCCTATCAAGAATGGTCAAAAAGAAGGAAATGCTTTATCACTACTGCATTTAAACTTTGCCTTAGAATATGCAATTAGGAAGGTCCAGGGAAACCAGGTGGGACTGAAATTAAACGGGACACATCAGCTGTTGGCCTATGCCGATGTGAATCTACTGGGTGATAATGTAGATACCATAAAGATGAACACACATGCTTTAGTTAACACTAGTAAGGAGGTGGTCTGGAAGTAAACACAGAGTAAACAAAGTATATGTTGCTGTCTCATCACCAGAATGCAGAGCAAAATTAGAACATTAAGATAGTCAACAGATATTTTGAAAATGTGGCATGCTTCAGATATTTTGGAATGATAGTAAGAAATCAAGACCTCATTCACGAGGAAATTAAGAAGAGTTTGAATTCAGGTAATGCTTGCTACTATTCAGTCCAGAACCTTTTGTCTTCTCATCTGCTGTCCAAAAACAAAAATTAGAATATACAAAAGTGTAATTTTGCCTCTGGTTCTGTATGGATGTGAAACTTGGTTACTGGCATTAAGGGAAGAACATAGACTGAGGGTGTTTGAGAACAGGCTGTTAGCGAGAGTATCTGGACTGAAGAGAGATGAAGTGATGGGAGGCTGGAGAAAACTACATAATGAGGAACTTCATAACTTGTACTCTTCTCTAAGTATAATTAGAATGATCCAAGTCAAGGAGGATGAGGTGGGTGGGGCATGTAGCATGAATGGGGGAGAGGAGGAATTCATATTTGATATTGGTGGGAAAGCCAGAAGGAAAGAGGCCACTAGGAAGACGAAGACATAGGTGGGTGAACAATATGAAAATGGATTGTAGAGAGATAGGATGGGTCGGTATGGATTGGGTTGATGTGGCTCAGGATAGGGACCAGTGGAGGGCTCTTGTGAACACAGTAATGAACCTTGGGGTTCCATAATATGCTGGGAAGTTCTTGAGTAGCTGCACAATTGGTGGTTTCTCAAGAAGGGCTCAGCTCCATGAGAGTGAAAATTGTTAAATTAATTATTATTATTATGAAATCTCAGTTTCAGATATCAAATTGTGTAAATATAACAATTTGTCTCTACCGTCCACAGGTCCTAGTATGGAGTGTCATGTGAAACATAGTTCAAATATTTCTAAATATCATAAGTGTAATAAGATCCTGGCCATATTAAATGTTATGGAATTTCTTCAGACAGGTTTTTTATGACATTTGGCACTTCTTTTAATTTAACAATTTTTGTGTATCCTTAATACCTGCCAAGAACATGGCTGTTTTCCCCTAGTTATAAATTATACTTTCTCATACTGCTACATGTGTATCAACACATTGCACACGTTCATTTATAATACTTACATTTGATGCAGATAAGATGGTGAAGCTGATATCTGATGAATTCTGATGACGATTTGGTTTTCCACTTACAGTGACACGGATTCGATCACAGGGACACATGAGAGTTAGCTTCAATGTGGTGACAAGGGATCTTGCCCGATTTGGATACAAAAACCATAGTACACATGCCAGCAGTGTTGCTTGTACAGGACCAAGTCAGTGATGTTAAATGAAATGTGATATGTTTGATATTTATTTATTTTTTTCCTTGGCCCTACAGTCCCAGTGGGCCTAGGCCTACCTCCATGAACTTCTCCGTTCACTTTGGTTTTCTAGATCTTACACATTTGGTAGGACTCCTTGGGCGGGTGATCAGCTCATCGCAAGGCCTCTACCTGTACACAAACAGAAAAACGCACACACACAAACTAAACATCCATGCCTTGAGTGGGATTCGAACCCACGATCCCGGTTTCCAAGCAAGCGAAGACAGTACATGCCTTAGACCGCTCGGCTACCGTGACCGGCGTTTGATATTTATGGTGATTTTGAATTGTACACAACACACAACGCATAGGAAACATCTAACCATAAGCCTATACAACCTCAAGCTGACATCTCCCATCATCGGGATGAATTAACAAGGAGGAGCCTAACATTTTACTTCAAATGTTTTAAACTTTTAAATATTTTAACATTGACAGTTTAATTTGAGGGCAATTTCGGATGGAATGCGAGAGTTGAACGTGCATTCAGTATTCCTAGCAAGTGTTGTGCTTTTACACATCGACATTTGTAGCAGCGTCCATGCAGCATATATACTGTGTACATTAAACAATGCCAGTGTTTTCATGTGTTTGTAATATGTGCCTCTGATGATGGTTTTATTAAACCGAAACATGTAAGGCAAATGTGATAAAGAAGTGACCTAAAAACATTGTTACACTCCACGGACTTTCTATTGACTTTGTTTATGGTGATATTTATTTTAGTGCATATGAATACATTACAATGTTACTACAGCTGGCAGTAATCGTCTTCATCTGTAGTATGGTGTCAGCCATCCCCTGAAACAATCATAACTCAGTAAATTTCATTCTAGGATGAATTAAATTCTAATTGTATTGGCACTATTCATGTGAAATGTGAAGTTTTCACACTTGTGTCAACATATGGCCTTCTGAAATATGTAGTATGATGGATGTTTAGAAGTCAGACTGCTGAGATCTGGCATCCTTGAGGCCAGACTGGAACCAGAACAGAGGATTTTCCAAATCATGATCGTGTGGTCAACATATTGTCACGTATAAAGTGTTCATATGAATAATAATAATGGGTTCTGGATTAGAGGGATAGATTTATTGGACACACAAAAGTTCTAATGACAAATAATTATAATGCTCTAAATATTACTCTAATCATAACACATAAAATAAAGTCTTCTACATCTGCTTACTAGTCATTGTTTGGTAATCTCGCTCTCTTGAACCATGTCTGTCTGACGAATGAATGAAGAATCTCCATGACTTCTTATATAGACTAGCTCATATGCATGGAAATTTCTGTAAATGATTTGTTGTCACGAAAAACATGCTTTTCAAACCTTTAGCTACTAACCAACTGATGTTCTGTTGTTGACTGCATTACCTCAGGAATGTATTTCCCCAATAGGTTTTTCTGGCTTCATAGCTTAATGCTTTGAGCAAATCCATCACAATGTTATGATACTAAATCACCTAAGTAACCCACATTAAGGTGTAAATTACAAAGCAAAACACTGCTATTCACAGTTTATATATCCTGTGCCATGACTGATGGATGCAAGCAATCAGTGGTGAACTGTGCTGGTGGCAGAAAGTAGCTATCCAGAAAAACTATGCTATACTCGAATGGGAATGCTGTATTTGAGAGGTCTAATCTGCTAATATTTTGGAAGATCTACTTCCATAAGTGTTACTGTACTTATTTTCCTTTCTGTTACCTGCATATTTTCCTTTTGTTGTCTCTCAATTTTTCTTTTTGCCGTCTATTCTTAAAAAACAGCCCTTCTTACAGCCGCTGGTTTCTCTTAGTTCACTCACATCTCCAGTGCTGACCATCCCTACCCTACATCCATACCAATTTCCCTGCACAACTTATCTTCCACTCTGAAGATTGAGGTGGAATGTTCCTCTGGAACATTGATTTCTGTGTACAAAACTACATGGAACCACTAATATTAGGTATTTTAAAATGTTATGTAATTTTCTTGGTTTGGAATGGAAGTTCTGTGAGGCTGCCAAAATGTTTGAACTGGATTCTATACTTCTAAATTATTGTGAAGGCTCTATTATTGCATGTAGAGCTGTCTTATATAAACATCAGTTGATGTACTTAAAGCATTTCAGTCTAAACTATAAGCAGAAGCAGAATTTCATTTCTCAATAAAACCACAAATTTCACCAATTTGTAGTCAACTCAGCTGTTGCGATTATCTGCGACTCCCATTATAATTCACACCAGTGTTCATAAGCATGATTTGTTTGTGAAAACGGAGTGCTTCATAGGAGAATTGAAATTGGCATTTAGGTAGCAAAAATTTTACATGATGCATCTCACCCCTAATGTAGTACAGGAGTGTTTCACAATAAGCTGTTCAAGTTTTACTTATTTGCATTAATGCTGTTATATAGCCACTGTTCAGACTGGTGCTGTGAACTGTTCATGACAATACTCAGTGTCATACAACTTCTCTTGTAATATTTGTTTCTGAAGATTTGATGGAGGAGTTATTAACGTCTCCCCAAATTAATATAACTTATAAATATAAACATGCATTTTAATTTTGCTTTTTAAAAATTGTTTAAAAATTAAACACTGAGGCTGTACAGTCTAAAGTATTTACTGTGTTCAGCAACTCAAAATATTAGGATTATGGATATGAATCACATATGGATTCAGGGATCAGCTAAGAGCATTATGCAGATCTGCCTGTACCTTTTGAGATGGAGACAGAAAGATAATGCTGAAATAGCTCACAGGGAACAAGAGTTGGGAAAATATAAACTGGCTCAGCAGTAGAGCCCTGAGGTGCAATTTTGTAGTTCTGTACCACTTGGAAATTAATTGAACCCATCATAATATGTTCTAGTAAGAAATTTGCCTTATAGCACATATTATGCAAATAATATTGCACATGCATGGTATTGGTATGTTGTTCTTGTAATGTGTATCTCTTACCTCTTGAGGTAGTGTGTACGACGATTCTTGGCTGAAGTCAGGTTTAATCCATAGGTATTCAGTAATTCCATAATAACACCATTTGTCCAACCAAATCCTGATTGTACTGTATACTCCCCTCCACCTCCATATTTTCCAGGATACTCAGCATCATACTGTGAACAGGACAGTGGTGCTTCAGAATCGTAAAAATTCATTCTTATGGTATGCGCATGTACAGTGGAACCTCACTTAACGAGCATAATTCGTTCCAGAATCTTACTTGTAATGCGAAACACTCGTTAAGCGAAACAATTTTTCCCATATAAATTAATGTAAAATACAATAATGTGTTACATGTCAAAAAAAAACTCAAAAAATTTTATGTATAACGTTTATTCAAAGAAAATTTATATACATTGTTAAGGAGCGTGAATCATCATCTTTTCTTCTATACGGAATGAACCAACTTGGAATGCGATTTCGTTTATCCATATGAGGAGCAACCTTTCAACATCGTCGAGAATACGTAACCGTTGCGTATATATTCTTGTCACTCCCTTGGAAGCATCTATCTCCTTAAACCTGTCCTTATTATTGAGGATAGTGCAAATCGTTGATGTAGACCGACTGTATGTGCGTGCTAGATCAGCCACGCTCACACCTCGTTCTCGCATTTCAATTATTTTACGTTTCATTTCTACGGTTATTTTTATTCCCTTATGGCTGTCTTTTTGTGGCTTTTTATTCGGGAACATTTTTGCGAGGGTTATTAAACTTTGCACCAAAAAAATCACAAATAATGTCTGAACACAAGTTTGGAAAAATGTGCGATCACAAGTGACACTAAGATGCTAGCGGAACGAGTGCTAAACACAGACTATGTAGCAAATGCACAATCCGGGACTTCCCCTCTCGTCACTCGTTATGTGGAACGTCGCTTGTTAAGCGAGTCATTTTTTTACAATTTGTTTTGCTCATTATGCGAATTACTCATTATGAGAGGTGCTCATTAAGCGAGGTTCCACTGTATGTAGTATAGGCATTCTTTTTTTATGTGTATATACCAAATGTCAAACACTTTTTCTTCTAACAACTCCAGGAGTCTGAACTACAAGAAAATATTAAATTATTCATAGTAAGAATTAAATTTCTTAGGAATATATTGTATTTCCTGTCTGTTGGGTTTATTACTCATACCTTAAATAAAGCCCTGACTGCTTCCTACCATATTTTTTTAATTCACTGTTTGCTAATGACTAGGGCCCGGATTTCTATGACATGTCATATTTTTTTCCTAGGGTTTATTCCTATTTTTAAATGTAATTATGCATGTTTCCAGTCATTCTTATTGAAATTATGTCGTTTTTATTGTGCATATAAATGCATATTTTAGAGTTTTTTTGATTTTACAGCATATTTTGGCATAATTTTGAAATAAGGTCATATTTTTGTCATTTTAGAAACAATTCTTTGATATAATGTAAAATTTCGGTTCCATAATGTTTAGTATTACAAAATAAATTCCAGGCTGGACTGTTGCTTCAATGTGGAATAGAGTTCAAGTACATGAAGTTCGTATTAAAAACCATATATTTGACTGGACTGTACTTGCAGTTACAAAGGCGAAAATTTGTGAAATGTAGCATTTATGACCTGGCAAGCCGGCTTTTCCCAGTCGAGGCGGGAGGGAGGCAAGTGTAACGGGTATTTTCCTATTGTACTCCGTCTTACTATAAGGTATATACATCCCATTCTTTCTTGGAGGGCTTAGAAGTATTCTATTTATATATGTGGAGGGCGTTATAAGACTTCAGTTTGACCTTACAATGCCTAAAGTGAGTACATGTAGTTCAAGGAGCGCAAGGTTGCGTAGTTTTGTACAGGAGTTTGGTGATAAAGTGTTTAGTACCGATGGCAAGATATTTTATTGTAAGTTGTGTGGCGTGAAAGTTACGGCAGAAAAGCGATTTACTGTGCAGCAGCATTGTAAAACTTTTAAACATGGTAAATGTTTAAGCAGATTATCTACAAAGGATAGCAGACAAAGTTTGTTGTTTAAAAACAGTTCCACTAATTCTTCTTCTTCTTCTTCTTCTTCTTCTTCTTCTCCTTCACCTTCTTCAACGAACAATGGGTCGGAATTTTCGAAGGATTTGTGTCAGTGGATGGTATCTTCGAATATTCCATTAGAGAAATTGCATAATCAGCACTTCAGACAATTTTTGGAGACATACACTAGTCATCCTATCCCAAGTGAATCGACGTTAAGAAAGAATTATCTCTCTACATGTTATGAAGATATGTTAAATAAGATTCGAACATCTGTTGCTGACAACAAGATATGGGTTTCCTTGGACGAGACTTCTGACGTAGATGGGCGGTATATTGCGAATGTTATAGTTGGGACCCTGAAACAAGATCAACCTGGAGAGAGATTTCTTCTTGACTGTGAAGTTCTCGAAAGAGCAAATCATTCGACTATAGCTGTCCTATTTGATAATTCCATGAAGTTGTTGTGGCCAAATGGAATACAGCGAAATAATGTCCTTCTCCTAGTAACAGATGCCGCTCCATACATGAAGAAGGCTGCCAAAGGACTTCGAATCCTCTACCCGAAAATGGTCCATATTACTTGCCTCGCTCATGCATTGCATAGAGTGGCTGAAGAAGTTCGAGGACATTTTCCTGATGTAGATAGGCTAGTTTCAAATGGAAAGAAAATATTCATCAAGGCCCCTCTTCGAGTGCAGAAATTTAAACAAGAAGCTCCTCTACTGCCACTTCCTCCACAGCCTGTCGTCACACGGTGGGGTACATGGTTGGATGCTGTGGCATATTATTGTGAAAATTACACAGCCATTGAGAAAATGTTTAATGGCTTTGACAGCAGTGAGTCAACATCAATTAAAGCTGTCAAGGACTTATTCTCTACCACTCTAGCACAAAATCTGGCATACATAAAGTCAAACTTCTGTTCAATTTCAGGTGCAATAACTCGCCTGGAATTTGTAGGGACTGAACTCTGTGACGCGTTGGACACTGTAAAGAGCATTGAGAATGAACTAAACCGAACTCGTGGTGAAATAAGTGACAGGATTAAAACCAAAATAGAAAGTGTTCTTCATCGGAATGCTGGTTATTCAACATTATGCAAGATTGCAGATATACTTTCCGGTAAACTAGCAACATTCGAAGATGATACAGAACTGTCACCAAACGACTTGACATTCTTCAAATATGCTCCTGTCACATCATGTGATGTGGAACGAAGTTTTTCCAAATACAAAACTATCCTTAGTGATAATCGGCGATCTTTCAAATTTGAAAATTTGAAAATGCATGTAGTTATAAATTGCAATTGTAACAGTGAAAATTGAGACGTGAATAGCTTGTGTTCTTTTAAATGGTGTTTTTAGATAACAGAGTTAAGTTAGTGTTCATACCATGTGCACCAGTGTTTGTCTAAAATATGAACGCAAATATCAGTATTAAAAAGAAAGCAATGAATGGTTTAATCCAGTACGAAATGTCGAAATTCCATCAGTTTTCTTTCCTTCAGAGACATAATAGGGCTAATTTGGTAAGTAGGACCTACTATCATATATTCATCATCTTTATTCTTAATTATTTTATTCTTATCTTTAATTAAAATTGTGAAATTTTATGTCCCATTTAATATTTAAGGTCATATTTGACATAATTTTGGGTCATAAGTGCATGCATATATTTATAGTTTTTAGGTCATAAAAATCCTGGCCCTACTAATGACCCTTAAGCAAACCAAGAATAGATAAATAAATAAACATTGTCCTGTCTTTTTTGTGGTTAATAAATAATTATATAAAACAAAATATGTTTACATTATATTTTACTGGTCAGTATTGTAATATATTATAGTTCTTATTTCAGAGGTGTTATGGGTCACATAATATATGATTCAAAACTGGAAAAAAAAAGGAGATATGATACAAATTTATGATGCCTACTTGCTTATAAACACCTGATACTATGTAAAAGGTAACTCAGGAACAGTACCATCATTTCTCTGTTAACTGTACAGATGGAGTATCATCTGCTATAATCATAAATCTTATTCTTACCTTTTCAAACATCTCCTTTGCATCAAGATAACCCTTGTGATTTGCATATATCCAGTTTCGTGCCAGTTCATAAGCCAAATTATTGGCACCTGGATCTTTTGTATATAAAAGACCCTGGATAACAATGATCTGTAGGGGTGGCCATGCATTAGGTAAGTCCCATTGCTCATCTGTCAGCTCCAGTGATGTTGGTATTCCTCCTAAATAACTGCGAATTGTTTCATCACTAATGTATTGTACTGTTTTGTGAGCATAGTATTCTGAAAATGCCTGAAAAATGTAAAGTACTTTATTGGCCTTGCCACTTGAAAGGGAAAACAAGTAGGGGAGCTGTAAGCCAATCTGTAGCACAGATGGCACATTTCATAACATTAACTTTCATTATCCAGGAATCTATGATGCTCTCATTTGGAGCATAGTGCATCCATGAAACGTTTGTTTCACTTCAGTTTCTTAATGTTAGACAGTTGGTAGGACTACTTGGATGAGGTATCAGCCCATCACAAGGCTGCTACCTATACATGAACACAGAATAAACACAAATATCCATTCCTTGAGTGGGATTCAAACCCATGATCCCAGTGTTCTAAGGGGTGAAGACATTTCATTCTTAAACCATGTGGCCACTGTGACCGGCCATCCAGAAATTGGAGAGTGGAAGTTCTCCATACTACAGGGATTGTGGTCAAATTTTAACTCTTGGAACTTGGTTTGCATTTCTTTCCCATCCATATAATAAACAGTCTCTTTGTTAGTGGATAAAATTACTCGTACATGGTGAATTATTCCTTGCAGAGGGAAGTGAAGCATTTTGTAATAAAATGCAGTATGCAAGTGAGCACAAAAATTAGTCCAAATGAATTAATATCTCTGTGCTATTGAACCTCAAAGTTCCTTATTTCTAAAACCCATTAGTGGATTTTATGCTGAGTTAATTTCATCCAATTCAACATCACAAATATGTATTTCTTTACAATTGATTTTGGTGTTATTGTCATAATGACAGCTTGGTCTTCCTGTGTTCTTTTAGTATGTTCTTGCTGTTGTGTTTTGGTGTTATGTCTCCAGATGTGGTCTTTAACGATCCTGGCCTATGCCTATATGACAAGCGTGAACATAAGGATGCCTAGTTTGCATTATAGCATCTTATATGATGTGATTTCCGTTTTGCCTCTGATGATAGAATAACAGCAGAGACGAAAATGAAGGACAAGTCAAGAGGACCTACAGCTTTCCCATTAATTTAGCATTATCATCATACAATATAATTAATATCAAATTTACGTTTATGAACTTTTTGTAAAGTATATTCAGTCTCAACAATTCATAATTTTATTGTAATATATACAGAGATATTTTTATGCACTGACCTGCAGGAACTCTTTAGTAACAGTGTACAGATAAGAAATCACTTGATATTGCAACCTAAGTTTGTCCTTTACAGAAATGTCCACATGGAGCAGCAAGAAGTTCTAGGAAGAACTAATCGACTACTTTCCTTCGATACAACACAGACCATTTAGGAAATGACTGTCCAATGGTTCTTCCATTGTTGCATGTGTATTCATTTCTGTGATAATGTTTTTATCAAGCCATTGCCTAGCAATGATAGAGGAATGCACATACAAACACAGCATGTTGAGAGGGATTTATGAAGTATGCCATCGAAAACTGGCTCAGGTGCAATAATATACATACCAAGTTTCATAGTGATCAGTTCAGGCATTTAGAAGTTGACGGAGATTCACAGACACAGACAGCATGGCGATCTTATAAGCCTACTTTTATTGTTTTCAAAATAAGAAGAGTAGGCTAAAAATATAGCAAGCTAATGAGTTATGTTATATGTATTTAACTTTTATTTTGTGGGAAGTGTGAGGAATAATTTGAAAATTTGAACTGGATGCAGAAGTATGTACCAAAATTTTTGAACTATACTTGTAACCGTCCCCTTTCTATCTTTGTGTTTATTTACCGACTTCGGTAAATCACTTGACTCTTATCAGGATCGTGTTATGGTAATAACTGAGGCTACGGAGAAACTGCACATTTAAAGCCAGTCCACTGCTAGAAATCAACGACGCTATTTCTGCTCTCCACAAATTGTTTATTCAGAAGCGAAATACTATAACTTCATTAGCAAGTACGGAGTAATGGGCCCTTTTATTACTATCAAAGATTAATAAACCAAATAAAGACTGATAAATTTAGATAAACTTGGAGAGTGCAGCCAAATGACGTCTGCCTCCGACGAATTAAAAACGCCCAGTCCTTCTGCAAACTCTATCCTGCGGGAAGCGTCGCTTCATCCCCTGTATAGGATTTGAATCGACGGCCTCTCTCCCAGACAAGAATAGTTTCCTATTGGCTGATTTTAACTGGCCAAATCAATCATGCAATCAGCACTACACAATTACATAATGAACTTTGAGAATAAAGAGATCCAAAGATATAGAACCCGGTACCCCACATGTGAAAGCGGTTATTTCTTAGTTTAAGGTCCAATTACACTCTTCTGAAGACACTTTTATAACAGCTACACTATCAGTAAAACAAAATTTACATCTTCGGCAAACTACAGACTTGCCTTCCCATGGTGGCCTCGTCCCTTTTTCGGTCATCCAAGCTGCAGGTAACAAAACAAGGCTGTTGTTCCTGTCCAGATGCAAAAAGCAAGTCATAACATGCTAATGAATCGGTCTCCCCAATAAATCAGTCAATCTAGTGAAATGGCTAAAGAGGACCATAGCGTCCCTTGAAGAGTTGTAAAAGGTTTGGACTGTCACATACTGAAGCCATGGAAAGCTTCCTCTTTACTGCCTGCAGCTATATTTCTCTTCAACCTACTGTGGTGTGTATCAGCCTTGTTGCTAGTGAAGCTTATTACATGATTATTGCTATTAATGTTCCTATGAATACAGCAGCCAGATGACTGGTGGGAAATGTAGGGAAGTGGTGGAAGCATAACTGCTTACAGGGATGATTCATGATTCATGGGTCTTCTTTCCATAAGCTTAGTACAGTGCTGTAATATGTCAAAATTCATGGAAATAATGTAATATGTTAATTATTTAGTTATAACTCTTACTTCATCGTAACACTGTGTCCACAGTGGTGCCAAGTTGGACGGGTAGAAGTATTCTCTGGATTTGTTGTTGAGAATGTCATAGTCAAGCCAGGTTCCAACCTTTTCATTCCAATGCACAGCAGTCACAGCAGCCTTCCACTGCTCGGCCACATTGTGATAATGCTGAGATTTTTCGAGATTACCCAGCTTTTCGTAAAATTTTGCAAGGAGCACTGCATCCCAGAACAGAAAAGAATTCAGATCCACTGGGATGATGTTTTCTGTCTGTATGTTAAGTAGATCTCCTGTAACATTACATATATAACATAATGTAACAAGTGCAGAGTGATGCATGAATACTCCGGCCATTGGTTTCAGTGCTTAAATAACATTTTTTTTTATTCGTCAAAATGTTTCACTGTATGAACATGTGTTACAGTTATGCATTGTTTCTGAGTTACCTTTTACATAGTATTGGACGTGTAAGATGTACTTTTTAATA
This sequence comes from Cryptotermes secundus, assembly GCF_002891405.2. Lineage (NCBI taxonomy): Eukaryota > Metazoa > Arthropoda > Insecta > Blattodea > Kalotermitidae > Cryptotermes > Cryptotermes secundus. Next base: position 30,790 of record NW_019723298.1, read on the forward strand.
CTCTATATGCCACAATACATTTAGAATCACCATTAGAGATATGCAGTATAATTTTAACACTGTTAAATAACTGTGACTGGATATTTATGATATGGTCCAGCAAGTACCATTTGTATTTGTAATGTATATCACAGGCTTTCATAATTTGATATGAACAGAGAACAATGTAGGCAGTGTATGAAAATATTTTAAGGTGTGCCAAAAACTGGCTCTTGGGGAGAAATTGCCATGTTGCACCGGTAATCTAATTTACAGCTACTGCAGTATAAAAATGTTAGGTCTAAGTAACTAAGTAACTTCATGGAACAGAGTTCTGTTTGTGAAGCAAACAGTTGCTCAGCTGGTCAAGAAAATTTCTGACTTTCATAAAACTCTAGGGTTAATTACCATGTTCACAAAAGCCTATCACCTGTAAGATATTAATTTTTAATTTTTCAGTTGGTTATGTAATAATGCTGTCATTGTTGAGACTATAAAGTATTGGATGATAAAAAAAGTTGTCCCTGTGCTTAATTAATTAAGCACTTTGACATGAAAGCGTTTGGGGGTGGGGTTGTATAGGTCCGTTTATTGTTGACCTCAGCATTTGATGGAGGTGGGTGGTCAGCTTTACACCCTGGCCACTTTTCCCCTGGAGGAAAGAGCCCCCAATTCCCATTGTATAGGAGGCTGGTTGGGCCCCAGAACTGATCTGGATGATGCAGAGGAGAGTAAAATCTGGCCCCTACCAGGACTTGAACTCCAACACCTTAGCCATCCAGCCGGTGGTTGGTTGCTATATTTACTGAATTATTCCAACTCTTAAAACCACTACATGATAGGATAACTAAATGACTGGTGAATGGATTCAGAAGGAAATGGTCATGGCCTAATCATGATAATGTCCTGGCATATTCCTGGAGGGACTGAGAAAAAAACAGAAAATCTCAGTCATGATAGCTGGTGTTCCAACCAAGATTCAGACTGAGCACTTTCCAAATACAAGGCTAGAGCATTACTTCTAGACCAACCTGTTCATTAGTATGATAATAAGACTTACAAGTTTCATTTGAAGTATTGTCCAATTTAGTGTGTGTTAAATTAAATTAAATGAAAATTGACTGATTTACCTAAAGCAAATGTGGCTTCCAAGGGACCAGTCGGAACTAAACTGATTTTGTATCACTGGCAGTATTGAACTGATTGTACATGTGCCCCCTGTGGGTTGTGAAAAACCTTATAAGGTGTACATGAAATGTATTTTATACGCTGACAGATGGGTCAAGAGGGCTTGAAAGATTGTCTTAACAATTTTATTTTGCACAGCTTCTTCTGTGTATGGAATAAATAGAGTTTGTTTAAAATGAAAACATCTTTGCATCTGTGTTTATAATACATCATAACAATTAGTTTGAGGTGCAGATTAAGTCATCATTGGAAAGGGGTAGATCTGTGCAAAGTTTTGCTTGGAGACTATGGTGTATGTCAACTGAAAAAGTTGCAGAAACACTCATATAGATCCTTCTACCAAATATTTATTTGAAGTGGTATTGGTTATATATATAATGTAAGAGAATTTTGAGGTTAATATTTGGGTTTGATAATTATCTCAACGGAGACCTCTGCATCTGAATATGGCACATCTTACATTCTGTGGTCAAATCAAGGACTCCTTTATCACATATTAGAGAAGTAGCTCAACATCCTTTGGTTACATTTTGCATTACTGCTTCAGTATTTATTAGTAGTGCTGATTTTTCCCCAAAACATTATTGCATGCATTTAGAATTAGCTGCTAGATTTTCTGTGTATCATAGCTGTGTTATGCAGCTTGAAGAAGAGGAGTGGGAAATTTCAATTTTGATTGAAAAGTCTTTTCACTCTAACCTGTAATATTTCTACACTGAAATACAAATATGCAGAACGGATTGGTCAAAAAGTTACAACTTAGACTTATATTCAGTAGGTGTTCGATTCAAATCTCAGCTGGGACGCTGGGTATCCTGACTGAGGTTTTTGTGGTTTTCCTCCCTCCAGGCAGTGCTAGGATATTACCTTGATTAGGCCACGGCCCCGTCCTTCAAAATCCTTTCTGATTCATCAGTCATTCTAGCATCATACACTATAAAGTCGATACCAAAAGCATTGTTAATTAACATAATTAAAAAAAGTTACAGATTGAGAATTAAAGGGTTAAGAGTATTGTTAAGAGGGTATTTAAAAAAAATCCTCATGTCTTTGATAATTGGAACACAAGTTGGAATGAATATACTAAGACACCATAGAAGTAGTTACTTTCAAGGGCAGAAATTTTGTTTCCGAAAGTAACATATTCTCTTCTTGTTCTCTGAAATAACACTGATTTTTTTTTAGATGTTAGCAAATCTGTCTAATTCTTTGATCTTACCAGCATTTGTACCATTGGCAATGAACCATCGACTAGAGAAATCCCAGCCAGACTCAGCTGCCGACTTTATATTGATGTAGAAGTCTTCCTTTTCCTTCTCAGTTGGAAAAAATTCTGCATTATGGTAGTCTTCACTGCAAGAGTGATACATGTGATTCTTTCAAGGCAACAATCAGCAGTTTTTATAACATGATTCTTTTTCATCATTCCTTTGCATTTAATGCATCTTTGTTTGTCACTTTTTCTACTGAAGGTGAGGGAAGAATGTAAGATGTAGCTGTTACATACATCATTTGAAAAGTTGTGAAATGGAGAATATGTAATGCAGGTTTGGTGGTGTAGGTCCAGAGATGTAACAACTAAATAAAAACTGGGTACTGAAAATATTAGATCAGGACTTCACTGCATTCTTCTCTGTAGTTCCTAAATAGGTGGCATTTCACTGTTATCACTTGTGCACTTTGTGAACATGAATCCGTCCAGCCATTTACAGAGATAGTAACTTAGATTAGACCATGACCACTTCCTTTCACACTTGTATCAGTTCATTATTTATCAATCATCCTATAATTTGATGATGTACAATCTTAGCAACTGTAATTATTGTTAAATAAATTAAGAATAAAGAAAAATTAACATGATGAAGTATGAATATATCTGGTATCAGTATCTGGAACAATTCCTTATGTGTTTCGGAGAGGCTCTCTTCAAATCTCTGCTGGAATGCTGGATATGACAGGATTTTTATGGTTTTCTTCAGTCCCTCCAGGCAAGTTTTGGGATAGTACCTTTCTATCTTTTTAATGAACAGGGTTGAATAACTGAATAGTGTAGAAAAAATGTGAATCTTACAAATAGAATAATAAAACAACGTTTTTAGTGGTTCCAGATGTTTTTTCAATATGAATTAGCCATGAAGATATGTGTAAAATAATTGCTTTCATAGTTCTATAATAGTGCAGTTTTCTCGAAATTTACCATATATAGATTTTATTAGACACTCTTCTTTCAACAGTACAGTTCAACAGGTACTTAACAGTTACATACCTATATGACTCTGGACGTGGTCCTTGTGTCGCAGCATAGTACCGAGCGAGTCTGTATTCTTTGCCTTGTTTGTTAACAGTCACAGTTCGGTTAGTCATCCAGAACTGGAACTCTGCCTCCAGCAGGTTAATATTGTTCCTAAGGAAGGTGATGTTACTGGTTTGAGTCACGTAACTATGCACCATGGGTATGAGGAGTGGTGGTTGAGAACGCTGAACATAATACACCCGTCCTCCGTTAGGCACAAACCCGTATTTTTCAACCATGGACAAGAAGTTCTCCAAGATGCCTCGTGTTGTGTGATACATTTCAGAGAGCAGCAGGCCTTGTATGATCCAATATGTGTCCCAGTAGTAGAACTCCCTAAACCTTCCACCTGTGGGAGCCACAAGAATTGGGGATCATTAATGAACTGCTAGAAATATCTAAGCACTTTCATTATTGCCATCACATCTGGCTCAGTTCTTCTAGATGTAAGTGTGGTTTAATCAGATGTGAAAGAAGAAGCAAAGGAGGCAACACTTTTTAAATTGAAAATTTACCTTAAGCTTTGGGCTGCATCACAGCTCAAGCGGTTAGTTGCTGGCTTCCCACCGCGGCGGCCCGGGTTCGATCTCGGGTCTGGTCAAGTGGGATTTGTGGTGGACAAAGTGGCGCTGGGCCAGGTTTTCTCTGAGTACTTCGGTTTCCCCTGCCAGTCTTAATTCCACCAATTGCTCCACAATCACCCTCACCTATCATCTGGGGCTGGTACAGTAGGCCAGAAGTGGCCGCAGTACAAGGGACTTAAGCTTAAACTTAACCATAACTTCAATTGTTTCATAATTTATATGAACACTTTTTATTAATTTAGCGTTTTATATAAAAAGTGTTGCCATGGTGTGCTGTTATATGCTGAGTAAAAAATCTCCAAGCATTTAAAATATCAGGTCCTTATGGTCTGCCTTGGTCTGACTTCAAAATCAAATTGAACATAACACCTAAATCATGTCTCCTGCATGGTATGTATCTGTTGTTCCATTGAAGTGAAAAGTTTATGATTATAGCCTACTTTGTTCGTTAACACTTACATTTTTTAATGTAGTTATTAATGTATTTAACGAGTACAAGAATCTTGAAACAGTTATAACAGAAGAGAATGCCATCTTCTGGGATGTGGCGCTATGTAGATATTGTGTAAACTGACGTTTAGGAGGAATGTATCGCCTCCATCTTCAGGGTATAAAAGTCAACGAGCGAGGAACCGGCGTGAGAAGGTGCTCGGTTTGCACAATATCTACACTGCGCCACAACCCAGAAGATGGCATTCTTCATAGTCACCGCCGTGAAAACCTCAAATCTTACAATTATAACAGAATTCACAGACTTGGCATTGCTAATACCAAAGCTTGCCATTTAGAATGACCCAGAACAAGTTCAGTCTTATTCAGATCCTGAAAACCGATTTCCACTGAAGATATGAATTTTTCTAATTGGACCTGCAGATGGGGAAGAGAGACAAATCGCAAGCAGGCAAATGACAGGCCTTGGAAAGGGCAGCAACTCCAGAGAGGTCTTGAAGGAGTAACTGTGAAAGATGAGATCCTGGAGAGAGCAATTACGAGGGCGTTCAAGTTCTAAGGTCTCCGATTTCTTTTTTCAGGGCTGGGAGCAGATAGACACATGCGGTTTAGTTTAAAATACGTGTGCACCCTTTGTGAATGCGTGACAGAGATGGCAGCACTGTATGGCACACAGAATTCTAGTGGCGGCGGCGAGAGGGGGGAGTGTTTTTGATACCTAAAATGGCGACGTTTTCATTACAAGAACGGCGAGTAATCATTCGTTTTCTACACTTGCGTGGTGCGACACCCATTGAAATTCATCGCCAGTTGAGTGAGACATGTGGTGATGGTGTCATGAATGTGAAAAATGTGCGTTCGTGGGTGCGACAGTTCAAAGAAGGCCGAACGTCGTGTGACAACAAACCAAAACAATCTTGGCCCCCCACCAGCCGTTCTGACAACATGGTCGAGCGAGTTGAGAAAGTTGTTTTGGAGGATTGGCGATTGAGTGTGGAAAACATCGCCTCCAAAGTTGGCATTTCCGTGGGATCTGTGCACACAATCCTGCATGAAGACCTGCGAATGCGGAAAATGTCCTCCAGGTGGGTGCCACGAATTCTGGCGGACGACCACAAAGCTGCGCGCATGGCAATTTGCCAGGCGATGTTGACACGTGATGAAGGCATGAATGGGACTTTCTTTTCATCAACTGTGGCAATGGATGAGACATGGATGCCGTTTTTCAATCCTAAAATGAAGCGCCAGTCAGCTCAATGGAAGCACACAGACTCACCGCCACCAAAAAGAATTTCGGGTAAGCGCCAGTGCGGAAAAAATGATGACGGCCATGTTTTGGGACAGCGATGGCATAATCCTTACTCATTGCGTTCCAAAGGGCACTACGGTGACAGGTGCAGCCTACCAAGATGTTTTGAAGAATAAGCTCCTTCCAGCACTGCGAGAAAAACGGTCGGAAAAGGCTGCACGTGTGCTGTTTCACCAGGACAATGCACCAGAGCATCGGGCGTACGCGACGCAGCAGTTTCTTCATGAAAACAACCTTGAAGTGGTTTCTCATGCTCCCTACTCACCTGACCTGGCTCCTAGCGATTTTTGGCTTTTCCCAACGATGAAAGACAGTCTCCGTGGTCGCACATTCACCAGTCATGCCGTTATTGCATCAGCGATTTTCCAGTGGTCAAAACAGACTCCTACAGAAGCGTTCGCAGCGGCCATGGAGTCATGGCGTCGCCGTTGTGAAAAATGTGTCCGGCTGCAGGGAGATTACGTTGAAAAGTGACAGAAGTTTCAAATTTTTTGTATGATTATTGTGTGAGAAAAAAAATCGGAGACCTTAGAACTTGAACGCATCACGTACAAAAGAGACTTTTTAGGGTCCATTGGCAGGGAAATCCAAGTAAAAATTTGTGCCATAAGAAAACATTCCATATTTATGATGTAGCATATTGTAGCCCTCACAAATTCGTACTTACTCCGTCCATGATCTCTTACAAATCGTGTAAAGAAATTGTAAAGTATAAACTACACGCTTAGGCTCATTTTGTAAAGAAATTACAAATGACATGCTGATATCAGTGCTGCAAACGTTTATTGCTATAGCGGAACTACTTTAAGTACGAATTCAGATAAGCTGAAATTTATGCAGCTATGTAAAATCATACTGTCTGTATTTGTGTACATGTAGGCAGGAGGAAGCGTCCTTTAGTTACTGTCGTGAATAAGAAACTCCGGTAATCTTCGTGTGTGTTTGGAAGGCTACTGTTGAATGCTGAATATATGCACAAGTTCGGAAATATTTGCGTGGCATAACAATTCTTGTTCAGTTACCTTGAAATCCATAAAACTTTCGGAGGTGTTTTAAAAGTTAAATGTGTTTCATTTTCTTCTACAATTTTTTTAGAAATATATTTCGCTTCTAATTATACTCGAGATACGCGCAGCGTCGGGTAGGACTTCGTGTACAGTATCTGTCATTTCTGTTCGATTTTAACCAAAACTCAAATGTTTTGACGAATCGTAGTAAAACTCCGCGATATCAAATTTCAGCCGTTCTCGAGAGAGAGAGAGAGAGACGTACAGATGGACGGAGCGATTTTAATAGGGGCTATATAGGGTTGCAAACACCAATTGAAAGAATAGGCGAGCAAGGTCTCCAGTATAAAATTTGATCAATATCTGTCAGGCTTATCCAGATTTATGTCTCTGCAGTTTATATTTAGCGAGTTCACGCGTGATACACGCACAGAAACGGATGTAGGCCTTCATGTACTCGTAAATGTCTGTTATTTCGATTCGTTTTTAACTAAAATGTAATATGTCGACAGATTTAGTCAAATTTGATGACAGTCCATTCGTATGTTCTGAAGATACTACATACAGAGAGAGAAAGAGAGACAGGCAGACACGCAAAAAGACATGGCGGAGATAATAGCATCATATTTCCTTTCAAATTTAGGTTGCGACTGCTCCATAATATGGGAAAGTCTTAGGAGTGTCGTCCCTTGGTTCGATCGAGGGTCTTTTCTGATGACTGCCTGATATTTCACGGTCGAGTTAGGTCACTTGCCTGGAATTACAAAGCCGTTGGGTACGTAGATGATGGAGTACTCGTCAGGGTGCTCATGGACGTCGTCAGACATTTTGCGACTGAGGTTCTTCCATAAAACATTTAGATCTCTCGCCCATTCCCGAAGATCAGGGTCTGCGATTTTCTGCAGTATTGCTGGGTTCTCTACCCAGTCACCAGGGACCCAAGGCTGAAGCTCGTTGCCTTCAACGAACGTCCTTTCCACGAACTCTATCACCTGAAAAGTTCGGACATTCTTTCTGATCATAACTCGAGAACTTCAGGCTAGTGTCTTTTCATGAACACCATAACTAATATGCTCAAAGACCCGACTGTAAGGAGCCACCATATAGGCCAGAGGGTGGAAATTACAAGAGGCAGTTACCGCCTTTAAAGAATCATGCCAAACCCATGAATATATTATATTATCTGTGATAACGTTGGAAGAAATCATCAAACCAGTGAGCAACTCAAAAATATTTCTTAGCCATAATTTTTCATTAATTTTCATGGCTAAATCGTTTTAAATTCTTCTCAGGCCGTCTGCTGAGAGGTTTCCCATATGTGACAAGTTATTGTTATCTTGGATTGATCACTGTACCAGATTAGCTGAAACAGAACTCACAGAGATATTGGGTTTTCGGGCTTTATCCATCGTCCTGGTTTTTAAGATAACTAAGAAAAACACGACGTTTCGGAAACTAGATCTGTTTCCGTCCTCCGGTGAGGGAAAATACCTATTCTGTTGGGTCCCTTAGAAAGAGCTAGCCTCAATCACTGGACCAGTGTTTTCCCTCACCTGAGGACGGAAACAGATCCAGTTTCCGAAACGTGTTTTTCTTAGTTATCTTAAAAACCAGGACGATGGACAAAGTCCGAAAACCCAATATCTCTATGTGTTATACACCATCGTCAGAATCCTATAGTAACTACCTGAAACAGAACTGTTTCCGAATAACATGCCAGCATCCTTGACATCATGTAGTAATAATGCTTTTTTTTTCTCTTGCAAAATAAAAAAATAGTTTCTTTTTCTACAAGATTCAAATGTGTCAGTCTAGAAGCCAAAAGTTCAGACTGTATTTTTATGCATTTATTGGAATTTCTCACAGCGCTCATTATGAAGATTTCTACCTCCTGCGATATAAGGTATATAATCCGTTGAAAGTAAACTGATATTTTGGAGGGATATATCGCCGCCTGCTTTCCGCTTGTTTCCTTCTTGGCTTATTCTTCGACCCAGAAGATGTAGGCGAAATATTCCTCCGAAACATCAGTTGACTTCCTGCGGAATACAAAGCGCTATATCCCAGATGATAGAACACTTCAATATGATTCAAATTACCAGAAATTAAGAGACCTAACAAATAAAATACAAGATATTCACCGAGCGAAATCAGATGAGTAAATTACAAAGTCTAGACGTAAGCTGTTTGACAAAATTCAACACAACAGAAATGTCCCAAACATGAACATGCAAACAGTGACATGCAGAGCCTCACAAAGAAGGGAGTGGAAGACCCTTCCATCTTCCTATTGCAATGTACATCCGAATTAATATAAGTCCATATGTCGCTAAAAACTGTGGGTAATACTCGTAGAAGAATTCTGTTTTCATTTTAATAATCAGCGCGAAAATTTGCTTATAGACGGTGCTATAAAAGACGAAAGGGCAGGAGTGCGTATCCTGTCTTCTCAGCTGTATGACTGTACCGTTATTTTGCTATCGAAGGTTCCATCTTTAAATTGTCTCCAAGATTTCCATCTGTTTTATACTATGGCGTATTTACTCCATGCAAGAACTGTTGGGCCACAGAAACAGCCGATGCTAATAAACGCTCGCAACAATAGAACAGTGGGGTTATGCAACCCTTTTCTATGAAACTGCTCGGTAAACACATTTCCGCATAGGCAGTGACGTCACACAACAGTGGATAGCGACCACGTGACGTGTTTTCTGTAAGCCCGCGCCGAAGGTATATAGGAGACAACGAAGGTCGTTTACAAGCAGTCGTAAGCCTAAGGAGTGAGCAGTAAGCTGGAGGAGTGAGTAATAGACGGAGTTTTAGTTGAGTTCCGAGGTTCCAAGGGTGTTTGAACAAACATGACAAGTCTTCATAGTGATTTGAAGTGTTAGTATCTGTGTTGAGATCCGTTGCTAGGAGAAGACTAATGCAAATTGAGTCCTAGTGCTTGTGCAACCGTAAACTGGAAAGTGTGTAAATCAGCAATAGCGCTGTATTGATTATAATTAAGGGAGATAGTAACCGAAATGCTAATAAATCCAATCATCCTATCTAGAACCCATTGTTTTCGTCACGCGTACCCCGACACGTGACAATATATTAAGTATTAACTATTTACCATTGATCGGTAAATCAGCAAATAAATAAATCAGTTAAGCTATACGTACTTTCTTTAAAAAAAAGTGTTAGAATGTGGATTGTATTCATTTGATTCAGGATAGCCCCCAGTGGCGGCCATTTGTGAATATGGTAATGAATTTTAGGGTCACGCAAAAGGCAGAGCTTTTTGATTAACTGGACGACTATCGGCTTCAAAAGAAAACTTTATTCTATAGAGTCAGATATTCAGTACTTTCTTACGAGATAATGAGTTAATTAATTTTAAAATAAATACTAAATATAGTATCCTATTTGAAGACAAGTTTAAAGTAGTTATAATATTCGTAATTTAGATGTCTTATATGTGCAAGTGATTAGTATATGGACATTAGATATTCAATATATATATATATACTCTGCAAGTATACGTATATATATATATACGTATACTTGCAGAGTGACGCAAAAGTAGCACTACAGCTGTAAGACAGGTTGTGAGTTGCCATGACAAGGATATTTCTCCTTTTTTGTCCGGGTGTACGAGGCTTTTAGCGCAAAGGTAGATGATGTTGTGACGTGCGTATAGAACTGTCCACGAAAGACGTGAACTATGTGCTCATTATGCTGATCGCTAGTTCTAACAGATTTTTAACTAGTCTAAAATAATGCGGTGACACTCTTAATTAAAACGTAGCGCTTGATTTTCACCATATTCTTTTATATGCAGCTCTCAAGAAATGTAGACGGCGCCTTAGTGATGCGATAGCCATTCTGCCACGACTGTAAGATGGGTAATCTAAGCGTAATGTTGCAGGAATTCCGTATAATTCAGATAATACTAACATCCATTAGCAATATCGAAGAAAAGACAAAATTATATCAAAGCAAGTTTACCTTTATTGCTTGTATCCTGTTTTATATCATTAAAGGTAATATATCTTCTCCAGATTCGAGAATAAGCTAGAGTAGGTGAATCAGTTCAGTGACTGGACTACGGTTCGATTCAGGCAGAGGCTGTACTTTTCTCCTCGCCACCATATATACCGGTTCTGAGACCCACCAGTAGTCAACCCAATAGGTACCAAAGCTCTTTCTTGGGGGTAAAGCGGTCGGAACTTGTTACTTATGTCTAATATCTAGATCTGTAATGCGTGGAGCTACATCTCAATTTCCTTATATGTCTTTATGGCATGGTGCTAGACTAAGCATAGGGACAACTTTGGTTCACACATTATTCAATTGTAGGTTGTAGTGAGACTGAGTCCCTTGGAAATGGGGTCTTAAAGGCAACATATTGAACCAGTCACTGATGAGAGGTAAATATACAGAACCGACTGAATAAATTTGATTTGTTTCATTCTGGTCCGTCACACTAACAATTACAAATATAAATCACTCCGTCCAATGTGACCTGTAAGTTTATTACTACATGCAAACTTAACACCCTTACATGTTTCGGTCTCTGCGGACCATCTTCAGAGGGCAAACATCACTACAAATAGGAAACCACCATCACATAAGTTGTTTAGACGTAAAGTACGTACACTTATATGTTACAATGCATAGTACATAAAATAGAACATTTCACAAACACAGCAGTTTCCTGGGAATGTAAAGTTTTAAAAAATTATTTAAAATTTCTTGATGCTAATTAAAAATTTGCATTGTCAGTAATTAAAATTCATAAACCATGCAGGCTCGTGTTCGTCCTCCCATCGTCCCTCTTGTATGGGGCAGATATTGTGCCACCTGTCTATCTTGATGTCTATCTCCACATCAAGATAGACAGGTGGCACAATATCTGCACATTAATGAATTTGTTATCGAACTGGGCCCTCTGTCCTGAGAACCAGGTGACTAACCGCCTCAGCTCTGACACGATGTTTCTCTTGTCTTATTCAAGTTTCGAGCACATATTTCGGGAGCCCCTTGTACCTGATCTCTGTCGGGATTACCGCCTGTCTGTGCCATGAAGTCTTCAAACAGCTGCAGAGTTTCCGTCGGGGGTTGTCTTTGCTTCTTGTCCACGAACGTCTTGGAATCATTATATATGTCGGATAGCTGCACGGTCTTGAGTAGATCTCCATAACAGTAGATGGGACTGAAACAAGACATGTCTTGATTAGAGTACAGAGCTGCTGACGGATTACCGCAGGAACGGCCAAATATAATTGCCATTAATCCTGTCTCTCCAATTCGGGCAAAATATAGAGAAAGTGGAATCAGATTTTTGTGCTGTGTATATAGGCTGTATTTTTGGGGGTATTCTGGCCGTCAAAACTATAAAACATGAAACAATCTAATTGTTTACATTGGTTTTATTTAATAACTGCTACACCTTTCGATCCATATTTAGGACCATCTTCAGGCAGTTTCATTAAATATGTCTCACGTTATTGAAACATTTTAATATGGAGTCATATTAGTGTTAACCATTATAATCACAATACATGTAATTACTAAAATTATAAAATGAATTTAAAATTTAAAGTTTTAAAGTTCTCTCTTCGCTACAATGTAAACTAATATGTTACTTGTCGCGTATTGTAGGTTGTGTTTATCTGGAAGTAAGAAAGCGCGTGCATTACGGGGTATATGTATTTTAAACCTCGTGGTATAGGTAAACTACATACATATTTCTGATGCTATTCACATAGAGTATTATTATTATTATTAGTTTTCAGTTTTTATATACGATTCTTCTTATCTTCTTGAATATGATGTCGCCGAGTTTATCTGTGAATGGAATTGAGTGGAATTGTTTGTTTCCATATTTGTTTAAATTATAATATCTCGTTAAATATTAAAATCTTAATCTTATTGGTATTTAATTACTTCTAAAATTTTCTAATTTGGAATGTATTATTAATACTTATCTTAAGATTGTGCTGTGTACTTCCTGTCGTGTGAATGTCTTTATGTTTTTCCTGTTCCTGGTTTCAACGTGGACTGACTAGTGTTTTTGTGGTAGTGGGATAGTGGGTATGTAGCTTGGGTCATGTGATGTTCCGGGGAAAGGAGTAGTTGTATGTTTGGGAGTGGGGGGGGGGAGGTTGATGTGGGAGAGGCTTTTCTAAATGTGTACTATTGTCGGCATATTTTATTATGAGGTCAAATGTGAGGTTATGTATATATGTGAAAGTGTCTTTAATTTGTAGCTTCTGTCTACTCAAATCGTGCATGTGAAAGCTTTCACGTGTGTTTAGTCACTGGCCCTTCTTCTTATTTGTAGTACTTCCATTGTCTCCTCGATTGTATTATATGCATGTCCCATGCTGGGTATTTCGAAGTTAGCCTGTTTCTCTTGTGGCCTGAATATGTTCTCGATATCGAGTCCAACGTATCTTAATGAGCACTCATTTAGCATTTAGATGGTATATTCCAGTCTCATGTTATGTCTCTTATTTGCTCTCTGGGCTTTAGGTGGTTTTTGTTGTATCAGTAGTTTTGAAGGCTATTCCAGTGCCTCTGTTCTTAAGTAACTGTGTCATCATTCTCATTTCAGGGCCATAATATGCGAAAATGGCCCATTTTGTTTTCTGTGCCTTCTGTGGGTTTTCAGAAATGAGATTCTGTTTTTGTGTTGAGTGTATTATTTGTTGTTGGTAATTTTTTATTTATTTTTTTAGTATTACTTGGAGAGTTTCTAATTCTTGGTCTTCATTTCTGTAAGTAATTAGTTATATTTTCATTCGATTAATGAGGTAATTTGTCGAAGATTTCTTGTGTTCGTATGGGTAGCATGACTCGTTGTGTATGATTAGGTCCGTAGTAGTAGGTTTTCGACGTATTCCGAACGTTAGTTGGTTGTGTTTGTTCGTCATAATAAAATCTAGATAATTTAGTTTATTTTATATCTGCTTTTCAGTGCAGTAAAGCTATCATTTAACCAGGCCATGAAGGCCCATAGGATTGTGAGACGTTGAGGGTCCCACATTATCTAGACAATCGGCTCAAAGATGGCGGTAAGGTTGTCAGCCTTACGCGCCGGCCGCGCTTTACTCCCCAGGAAAATTATTTAATTAATTCCTAGTACTCATTAGAGGCTGAGTCGACCCCAGGGCCATAGTGCGGCTGGAAAGTTTCGGTCAATTAATAAAAATCCAATGACTTCATTGGGACTTGAACCCGCGACCTTCCGCCTTGTAGCATTGCCCTTCAACCAACTACGCTACCGCGTGTATTGAGTTAAGTTTCATCAAAGTGTTTTCTGTGATTGTTGTGTGTTGTATATAATTAATATGTCATTAAATACCTTTTTTGTTTGAATCGTGTTGAATGTCATATGATAACCAATAATTCCACTCACTGTCATTCACAGGACAACTCAATCAGTGTCATATTCAAGAAGAGGAAACATCACTTGATATAAATATTCTTTTAAGATTCGGTGAAGAATGCAAAACATGACATTGCTAATGATGCAATTTTATTTATTCATAAGTAAGTAAATCAAGATTTTCAAAAATATTAAATTTTTATCCATCTCCCAGATATGGAGAATGAATAATCGAATATTGCATCTGTCTATGCGGTCACGCGTAGCGTAGTTGGTTGAGGTGGCGGGTTCGATTCCAAATGAGGGCATTGGGTTTTTCAATTGACCTAATCCTTCCAGCCGCACTATGACCCTATGGTCGACTAATCCTCTAATAGTAATGAGTACCAGGAATCTTCCTGGAGATATGGGGCAGCCAGCGCATAAGGCTGACAACCTCACTGCCATCTGTGAGCCGATTATGTCGAAAAAATGTGGGAGCCTAGACGTCTCACAACCCTATGAGCCTGTGCGACCTATAACAGCTCACGTCTGACAAACCAATGGGCCTCCGTGGCCCGTAATAGCTCACGTCTCACAACCCTATGGGCCTCCGTGGCTTGTAACAGCTCATGTCTCATGACACTAAGGCCTCCGTGGCTTGTAACAGCTCATGTCTCATGACACTAAGGCCTCCGTGGCTTGTAACAGCTCCCTTCTCACACACCTGTGCGCCTCCGCGGCCTCTTACATCTCACGTCTCACAACACTCTGGTCCTGGTCCTTCGCGACCTGTAATAGCTCACGTCTCACGACCCTATGGGCCTCCGCGGCCCGTTACAGCTCACGTCTCACAACACTCTGGGCCTCCACGACCTGTAAGAGCTCACGTCTCACGACATTTTAAGCCTCCACGGCCTGTTACAGGGATAGCTTTACTTTACTAACTGTTCCTTACACAATCAATCTACTTGAGATATCTCAGCCGAAAGTATTATTGTGTGAGGGTAGTACGGTTGAATTTGTATTCAGTGTGGAATGTGGGTTAGGTATCACGGACATTTTGATGACACAACCAAGATATCTGCAGCGGGTTTTACGTGACCCATAAATAACAAAACACTGAACAGCTGATGATAAGAAACGTGCATGAGATATATTGGTTTATTGTGTTGTGGTTTATGTAACCACCTCGAACTGAAAATGATTCTACATCGAATTCCGGAGTCAGTTATCCTCTTTTTGTTTATTCCTATTTTCCTGGTTAGCTCGCAAATAAAATTTGCAAAAATGGGCCTGTTAGCCTCGCCATGTCCTTCTTTCTGCTTGTCAGCCCCCACGCAACTCCAGAACAGCTGATCAGATATTAATGAAATGTGATATGTGTTAGTTTTACTGAAATATGTCAGTCCATTCCTATTTATATTAAAAGCAGACAAAAATAACGGACACTTTACATGACAACCTGCATGACTCCTGTATAACTCGTTAAATATGTATTCGTATTCTTTGAAAAAGGCGTAGATATGAAAGAAACATATATTTTTGCCCAATATTCTTTTCCATGCCTTCTTTTAGTTTCGTGGGGCTGGTTGAGACTTAGGTCACTTGGTACGTCAGCCATTATTACGCCAGTCCCGGCCAGCGGATTTTTTTTCCTTGGCACTACAGCCCCAGTGGGCCTAGGCCTACCTCCATGAACTTCTCCGTTCACTTCGGTTTTTCTAGATCTTAGACATACGGTAGGACTCCTTGGGCGGGTGATCAGCTCGTCGCAAGGCCTCTACCTGTACACAAACACAGAAAAACCCACACACACAAACTAAACATCCATGCCCTGAGTGGGATTTGAACCCACGATCCCGGCTTCCGAGCGAGCGAAGACAGTACATGCCTTAGACCGCTCGGCTACCGTGACCGGCGCCCAGCGGATTATTATGTAGTACTTGGTGGAATGAGAATTGGCGGAGGAAACAAATGTACTCGGAAGAAACCAGCCACAGTGTCACTTTGTCCACCACAAATCCCACATGACCTGACTTTGGACCGAACTCTGGGCGCCGCGGTGCCGGCGACTAACCGTCTAAGTTATGGCACGGGTTTCCACACATTTTGTAGCTTTTAGATTAATAAACAAAAGCAAGCGAAATTACCTAATTATGATAAGCGTACATTTCTTTTCTTGTTATTAAGCAACTACAGGAGAATAATTTCAAGACAGAGACAAACGTAGAATAAAAGAGCTATCTCTGTAATAGGCCGTGAAGGACCATGGATTGTGAGACAATCGACTCACAGGTGGCGGTAAGATTGTCAGCTTTACGCGCCGGCCGCCCTTTACCCTCCAGGAAGATTCCTGGTGCTCATTTCTGTTAGAGGCTGAGTCGATAGCAGGGGCATAGTGCAATTGGATTAGGTAAATTGAAAAATCCACCTCGTCGGGACTCGAACCCCCGACCTTCCGGCTTGTAACACAGTGCCCCCTTTTCAAGACAGATGCGATGAGAAAGGGCATCGCCCTTTCAGAGAATTGAACTGAGGTTGTCCAATCAATATCTTGACTCCGCAACGAGCACAACGAATATCTAGTCAGGCAGGTATCCTCTGTGCCTTTCAGGTATCTGGCATCACAGTTATATACTATCACTGTCTACAAATTTCGACTTACGAAAGATAGGACTGAAGAAGTTTCGTGGTATTCAGTAGGTTTTCCGAGCCAGTCTCAGAACAGTACTTTAACATAGGCTTAACGATGTCCTGTCTCATCCAACCCCATTCATCATTCATAGGTACCTGTAACGGCGCGCCGCAATGGGCTGTGAAGACAATAAACTGTCGCACAATAAATAACTAGGAAGAAAGGCACGACGCTCTGAGAATTCGCGTGTGCACTTCATTGCAAGTTTGCCTTCGGAACGTGAGTTCCCGTCCTTTCGTCCTTCTGCAGTGCACGAAGAGATATCACATTCATTATCGTCCTCATCGAAACTCGCATTACCTGGTCAGACGGGGTACACGTTCGTTCAGACCGAGGCCGCGCCATAGCTCAGGCGGTTAGTCGCCGGCTTCCCACGGCGGCGGCCCGGGTTCGAGCCCAGGTCATGATATTTGGGAGTTGTGGTGGAAAAAGTGGCACTGGGGCAGGTTTTCTAAGTGTACGACGTACTTCTGTTTCCCCTGCCAATTTTCATTCCACCAATTGCTCCACAATCATCATCTATTATCCTGGGCTGGTACAATAGGCCAGAAGTGGCCGCAGTACCAAGTGGACTCAGTCTCGCCCCACTAATAATAATACTTACTCACTGACTCATGGATCTGAGCCCTTCCTGAGGAGCCGCCAATTCTGCAGCTACTCAAGAATTTCCCAGCATATTATGGAACCCGAAGGTTCATTACCTTGTTCACAAGAGCCCTCCACTGATCCCTATCCTGAGCCTGATCAATCCAATCCATATCATCCCATCCTATATGTCTAAGGTCCATTTTAATATTGTTCACCCACCTACGCCTTGGTCTTCCCAGTGGTCTCTTCCCTTCTGGCTTTCCCAGAAGTATCCTATATCCATTCCTCTTCTCCCCAATTCGTGCTACATAATAATAATAATAATAATAATATAATGATCAGATATACAAAAAGAATTTTGCTCCATGGAGTTAGTCGGTCAGTTCCTGTTATTAAGCGTGTACCGTCCAGACAAAGCCGGCTCTGCTGATTAGATATTCTCTTTAACAGCCATCAACGGGAACACTCGAATTGTTTGAGACACTTCGCCTTCGAAACGAGATGTGATATGAGATTATCATCTTAGATGCGTACTGAAACGTTTTAAAACTGAAACACTGTATATCTGTGGTCTGGGATACAATACCGTGCAGTCTGCTAAAAGACAAGAGAACGTTGGAAGGAACATGTCGCATGCATCTAAGGTTCTAAGAATATGCCAAGTAAGAAACCAACATGATGCAACTAGGAAGCATGGAAGTTTTTTTTCTTTTCTTATTTTGTATTTATTTTATTATCGACCCTGAATATATAAGCGATATGTTCTTCCGAAGTGTCGGTAGATTTTCACTGGTCTAAGGGTCATTATATCCCAGAAGACAGAACTCTTCATAGCTACCGCTGTGAGAACCTCAGATCCTACACAGCGCTATATCCCAAAAAACAGAACTCTTCATAACCACCGCTGCGAGAACCTCAGCTCCTACACAGCGCTATATCCCAGGAGACAGACCTCTTCATAACCACCGCTCTGAGAACTTCAGATCCTACACAGCGCTATATCCCAAAAAACAGAACTCTTCATAACCACCGCTGCGAGAACCTCAGATCCTACACAGCGCTATATCCCAGAAGACAGGACTCTTCATAGCCACCGCTGTGAGAACCTCAGCTCCTACACAGCGCTATATCCCAGAAGACAGAACTCTTCATAACAACCGCTGTGAGAACCTCAGATCCTACACAGCGCTATATCCCAGAAGACAGAACTCTTCATAGCCACCGCTGTGAGAACCTCAGATCCAACAGTAAGTTCTGCGCGTTGTCCATTGCTATGTGGTTATCCGTTTGTCACCGCGACGGTGAAGACAGATATGTGCACACTGCAAGAGTCTGAGCGAATTGATTACATTACGTGGCTAGTTGATTTAAGTTTTTCCTAAAGAGACTAGAAAATATTTTGTGCATTACAGCTACATTTACTCAGTATTATTGATGAAACTACAGTAGGTATATAGGCCTAACATGCCTACAATTTAAAAATGTAATCCTACTTTGCCGATCACCGTAGTCGAGCCGTCTAAGGCATGTATTGTCTTCGCTCGCTCGGAAACCGGGATCGTGGGTTCGAATCCCACACAAGGCATGGATGTTCGGTGTGTGTATGAGTTTATTCTGTGTTTGTGTTGTCCTGTGTTTAGGCCTTGCGACTAACTGATCACTCGTCCGAGAGACCTACCGTCTGTAAAATGATCATTAAGACGGAAATTAGAGGCCAGGGCCCAAGGGGGCTGTAGAGCCAGTGAAAAAAATCCTACTTTAAAATAATGTTACCACTAAGTTACTACGTCAGATTAGTACAAGATATTAATATGAAGTTTCAAACTACCCAAAACTTTTAAACAGGATTATATGAGCGCCTTTCTGAACAAAATCTTTCCTTCTTCATGCCTGATTACTGAAACCGGTCTGGTTATTGGACTGTGTACGTCACAAATAAACATAATGAGTAATGCCCAACATAATGTTCTTATAATGAATTGACGCGTTATCACAAACTTTTAGATAATCGAAGGATCTAAATCTCAGCAGATAAAATTCATGAGGTTACTGACATGAGCTACATGATCAGGCCGAATGCCTAGTGAAGCAACAAAGAAGAGCTGCGAATTACTCATGAAGCCGATTAGGCCGATTATGTTTTACGGATTACGTTCGAGAGCAGGGATATCTCAATATAACCTAAGCGGGCTTATTATTTAGACCTTAATAAGATAAGTCTGAAAATCTGTGAGAATATGGTCTGATTAATTTTGATTTTCTAAACAACCCCTTAAGTTTTATCCTTGATAGAAATAAGAAGACATGTCTTTTTGTGAGCCCCCATTCGTGTTATCTATCCAGCTCATCATAATATTAATTTTTCAGAAAGCGGGGCAACTGAAGTAAGCGTGACCAACGCCGATAACGTTTAGCTTGCCGAAAATTCCGCTGAACCTAGTTACGTCAATCCTACAGCTATTTCCTGCTTTCATTGCAACTCCTACGCTATCTTGTATGTCTATTCTACTATCCGACAGTCGCTATCACAACTCCAGCAAATGTCACTTCCTCCTGTGTCTATCGCTTTGCATCCTGTATTTAAATTATTAAAATATTCTTTGCGCTTTTTATCGAATTTAACTCTTGTTGGTTTAAGATCATGGTTGAGACACATATAGAATTATTCAAGCCTGCCATGAAGCATGTTTTTTTTATAGTTTTCTTGGGTTAAGGCGAGACTGACTGCACTTAGTATATCGGCCAGTAATTGGCCTCTCGTACCAGCCCCGGATGATAGATAAGTATTGAGCAGTTGGTGGATTGAGAATTGGCAGGGGAAACGGAAGCACTCCATCATAAATCCCACATGACCTGAAATTGGATCGAAAGCCCACGCCTAACCACCTGAGCTATGCCACAGTCTGAAGCATGTTTTACTTTTAAGCTGATGGTTTGGACACTTATCGAATCATTCAAGCTTAATACAAAGAGTCTGTTTGACTTTCCTTTTAATAAAATTGATGAAAAATGGCGAACCAAATAACAGTATACTACGAGTATATCTGAGCTGTGATGTTGCGTAGTTTCAGAGACATCTACAGATGTTTCAGGGGAACGCCGGTAAAATCTTACAGTCACCGCCTGAGAAACTCGCATTTAAATAACACAATACGAGTTCTCATGGTATACATGTCTGTAGGGGACTCTCACTTGCTCAGGCACCATGCTACGTATGCAAGAAAAATTTATTATTACGCTCTCATCTTCCTGTTTGTGCTGAGTTTTAAAGTTTAACGCTTTAATTAAACTGTATTTGAATCTGTAAACAAGAACCATATTTTGTAGGAGGAAAAATTTCATTCTGTTTCCAACGGATATCATATTAATTTTATTATATGCTCAAAGTACATAACATATTTCGAGGTCATTTTCAAGTTGTTTAAAATAAAATGTGGACCAGAAACTATATAATCTGAAATTTAAAGCAATAGGCTCACTTTGTTATATCCCCTGAGGATGGAGGCAGGATGTTTTTCTGAAACTTTGGTACCCATTACCAGTCAGTGTCATAAGCAAGAAGATCACATATATGTAGCTTTGCGGAAGTTAAAAACCGAAATGTTATACAAGAGTATGTGTTGTTCCTGTGGAAACTAGGCTTAAACCTAATTTCCGCCTTCGTGGCTTTGCTTTGAATTGGGTCACTGGAACTTCAAGAGATTTCAGGGACTTTAAACATAAAATTTTTGTGCAAAATACTACATCCATTGTGTCTGAGTTTACACAGCCCTAGATCTGTGTAATCACTAAACTTCTCTCAACCTCCGGAAATTTCCCATTTCTTGCTTCAGTATAATCAGACGAGTATACTGAATTCCACGAACAAAGGCTTTCTGTTTTGTTTACCTCTCCTAAGATTTCATTGGCGTCGAGAGTTTTTCTTTCTGTTTCTTTACTCTAGCTTCTTCTATGTATTCAATCATTTTAAGCTTAAACGTTGCAGTGAAATTATTTCATTCATCCACACTGATTACATCCACTTTATTAGAGTTGATGCAGCAGGAACCGGAACCAGTTGTAAAGCAAAATGGTCACCTTCCGAAGAGAAACCACATAAACGAACGTGGATAATGCATCATGGCGACTGAAAAAATGAGTGATTTGAAGCGAAACTCAAGGTTTTAGGCAGAAAATTAGTTTATTGATACAAAATGTTCTACTTTACATCGGAGGTTCGAGCTGGATGAGTGTCCAGTGCGTCTTCATTTTGAGTGTCGGATCCGAAGTGAAGCATCAGCCAAAATCTTGATTGTGATATCGTGTTCTGTCGCCAACCTCAAGCGCCAAAGCCTCAGCAGTTCGAATATCTTTGAATTAACCCATGAGGCTGATATTCGTATTGTGTTATTCTCGTTAATCCTATGACATACACATTCCCCGGCCGAGAATCTTCTGGCAAGTGCTTTCAGCGACCCTTTGAGGAATCCTCCTCCAAGGGGACTGCCAAACCACTAGTTCTGTATTATCACAAATTACCTACCACAAGGACCATACAGTTCTTAGTTGAATCTAGAGCTATCTCTTAATATCACGGTATACTTGAAGACCTTAATAAGGACCAAAATTTTCATAAATTTGGTCTTAAATTTAAAGAAGGTTCTCCAGTGCCCCAGCGTCCCTGACTTATGGTGGGAGCCTTGATGAGCTCCTTAGTTTCCTAATTTGTGTCTTGACCTTAATGGAGTCTCGCAGCATTTGGTTAGAGACCGCAAGGGGAGCCGCGCCTTAGCTAAAGCGGTTAGTCGCTGGCTTCCCGCCGCGGCGGCCCGGGTTCGATCCAGGGTCTGGCCAAGTGGGATTTGTGGTGGATAAAATGGCTCTGGGGCAGGTTTTCTTCGAGTACTTCGGTTCCCCTGCCAATCTTCATTCCAACAATTGCTCCACAATCACCTTCACCTATCATCTGGGGCTGGTACAATAGGCAAGAAGTAGCTGCACTACAAGGGACTTAGTCCCACCCCACTAGCAATAAAGAAAATAATAGAGACCGCAACATCATCCACCATCCATGATCTCGTGTGTGGCGTTCCTGAAGACCTCAGCGTACCTGATTTGTCAGGACCTTAATTAAGATTGCAGCATTCTACATCTGAAGAGGGACTTGAGTCTGAGAACTCGTACCCTAAAAAAAGTTCTTCATTCTTGATCAGTGTAACATCGCTTACCGTTTTTATAAATCTTCCAGTAAGTATGGGATAAGACTTTATCATGAGTGGGTTATCTCAGAACTGACACATCTGACTAGAATTCAGGAGGTATCTCCTCAGGCCCTCCACAGTAATATAAGATAGGCCACGGCTGTTAATCTCTCCTCATATCCCGATTCACTATTCATAGCAGGTTCTTGTCTCTTTTGACTAAATTGGACATTTGATTACGTGTTATCTAAGTCTTCTTGCCAGAATAGAGAACAAAAGATGCCAAATAGACTGAAAATATGGCAAATTGAAGGCGTTTGACTACTATAGCAAAAAATAAAATCATGATAACATTAGAGGGAAAATATAAACGGTAAACACGAGGGCTATTCAGAATGCAATGTCCGTTAATTTTAGGCAACTAATTTAGAAGCAGGGGAGGGCTCGCCAATGCGAGGTAGCATCACATGACTCATTGCCTTGTAAGCCATCACATAACTGGTCACCTAGTGTTTGTTCTTGTCTCTACAGAGTGAGTTACACAGTGTGTCCAGGTTCTGTTAGGACTGTGTTCATTAAAAATATAAGACGTGAATTATTTTCAAAATTTCACTCTTTTTTATTCAAAATAGTTTCCTTCTGAATCAATACATAGCTGGAATCGATTGAAGTTTTTGAAAATAGTCACTGTACTCCTGTTCTGGAATCGCATTTTAAAATGCGGTAGATTCCCTTTGGATATCCTGGATGGTGTGACGGTCTCCTTTCATCGCCAACTTAACTTCTGGGAATAACTAGAAATAACTGGTTTTCAGGAGTAATTCTAGTAGGTATAATCAGTGCACGAATCCCCCAACAATAAGCCCGGATTCGACAATCATTCATTCCATGGTGGCGGCGTGTAGCTGATCACCTAATGTCGGGATTAAGAGCATATTCCATCATGGGATTGTAATTAAGTGAAGAAGCATGTTTACCATTACCTGTCTTTAGAATGTGTATAATTTATTATTTTCGTCAAAATTGACCTATTCGTGAGTGTTGGAGAGAAGAGTTCATGCTTTCATTTTCTTTGATCGCTACTGTGTCATATACGCAACATATATATTAGTTTGCGTAAAGGTAGAGTTAAATTTGTCTTTGTCGCTCATTCATGGAGGTGAGCCCTTCTTGAGAAGCCGCAAATTGTGCAGCTACTCAAGGACTTCACAATATCTAATGGAACCCGAAGGTTCATTGCCGTGTTCACAAGAGCCCTCCACTGGTCCCTATCCTGAACCGGATCGATCCAGTCCGTAACATTCCAACCCATCTGTCTAAGATCCATTTTAATATTGTCCACCCACCTACGCCTTGGTCTTCCTAGTGGTCTCTTTCCTTCTGGTTTTCTCACCAATATCCTATATGCATTCTTCTTCTCTCCCATTCTTACTACATGCCCTGCCCACCTCATCCTCCTTGACTTGATCATTCTAATTATATTTGCAGAAGAGTACAAGTTATGAAGCTCCTCATTATGGAGTTTTCTCCAACCTCCTGTCACTTCATCTCTCTTCCGTCCAAATATTCTCAATATCCTGTTCTCAGACGCCCTCAGTATATGTTCCTGCCTTAATGTCAGAGACCAAGTTTCACGCCCACATAGAACCACAGGCAAAATTATAGTTTTGTATATTCTATTTTTTGTTTTTAGACAAATTTGCCCTTGTGCTTAACGTATTAAGCACTACGCCATGACGGCGTATGGGAAAGTGGATATATTAGTTTGCATATATTCATTCATGGAGTACAAAATTACTTAGAAATGATAAAACTAATCCAAAAAATAGCCGAACAAGAGCAATACTTCACCAAAAGTCTAGCAAACAACATTGTCAAAATAAACTGTGAAACACCAGAAACCTACAAAAAATGATCAGAGAATTCAACGAACAAAAAATATACACTTCACTTACCAAATGAAAGAAGAACGAGCATATGGAATAGTAATAAGATACCTTCATCACTCAACAAAAATAGAAGACATAAAAAAAGAACTAGCTGAACTAGGACGCAGAGTCAGAAATATATCAACGTACATCATAATGCTATTAAAGAGCCATTGAACCTATTCTTTGTAGACCCAGAACCAGCCCAAAACAACAAAAAGATCTACGAAATAACAGGATTCCAAAATAGTATAGTAAAAATAGAACCCCCCCCCCCACTCAAACAAATATAATCCAATGTACGAGATGTCAACAGTACGGCCATACAAAAACATACTGCAATAAGCCATACGTATGCGTCCAATGCGGCGGCCCACACAACACGACAGACTGCAAGAAGACAAGGGAAACACCACCCAGATGCGCACTATGCGGAGGAAACCGCCCCGCAAACTGCAGAGGATGTGAACACTTTCGTAAGCTAACCAAAGGTACCAGCAGAAGCTTTCCCCGAAGACCCTCTACTCCAACAATCTACACAAGTGAATCCTACACGATAACTATACAACCTCTAGAAATAACCCAAGCCAGATGCTACGCAGAAATCACAAAGCGAAATTTAACCCAAACAGAAGAAACAACCAACAAACTAGCAAAATTCCTAGACGAATTCAAAAATTTAATTCAACAATTATTACAACAAAATACTGTGGTACTAAACATGCTAACAACACTCGTCAACAAAGCGAAATAAATGGCCAAATTCCTAAATTAGCCCAATGGAACGCCAATGGACTTCCAAATCATCAAGAAGATATAAAAAATATTTCTAAACATAAACTCAATCGACATCCTGCTAATCAGCGAAACACACTTCACCAGCAGAAGCTACTTCAATATCCCCAAATACAAGCTTTACTACACAAACCACCCCGAAGACACAGCCCACGGAGGCACTGCAATCCTAATCAAAGAAAAAATCGAACATTATGAATCACTCCAACCCATTTCTTCAAGCACTACTTCGACCTCATGAAAATCGAAGACTCAAAAGAAGTTAGCCATCAGATCTAAAAACTGGGGAAAACATCACTGGATGTTTATCCCGCACACGCCATGAAGAGTGTACAATACATAGTTATTAAATTGTACACCAATCAGCACATTGACTTACAGATTGTACAATCTGATTGCCAATAAAGGAGAGAATAAAAAAATTAGTTTGCATAGAAGCATACATTTGGCGTGATTTTATGAAGAACTGTGTCAAAAAAGAAACGATTATCTATTCCACTTTAAAGCGGTTATGTTATTGGGGTTGTCATGTGGTTTGTTCAACATTAACACAACCTTGAATAAACCTGTCGATTGCGGCGATGTCATCACGCAATTCAGGTCTTCTCGTACAGGTTTACCAACATTATCTACCGCACGACGTGGTATGATAGAGCTCCTGCTTCATATTGGGAAAGTCCTCCGTTAAGGTATAGTTATCCGAAAGCTTTCCTCATTCCACCAGGAAAATATTGTAAAACCACTTCAAAATAGGTCAAAACTTCTTTTTATACAATTCTTTATTAGAGTCCGTCACAACACAACAATACAATGGTCAAGGCTAAAATCAGCTTAGCTACATGTTTCGGCTATTGAAGCCATCATAAGGCAAACACATGATTACCATATACACACACTACTGAACTGCAATTGCGATGGTAAAGCTGGATACTTGATAAGTATTACATTGTAAGATACAGGGTATAAAATACAATGAACTATAAACTTATTATAAAAACAAAAGTTATGGCGTAAAATAAGGTTAAAAACTCTTCATGTGATATTCTATATCATCAAGTCATTTGTTGCAATTTTGTTATATTCCCGCGGACATGATGGTATATTCTAGAGTTGTATACATGTAATAAACTGCTTGGACGCCCGTGGTACAGATGTAGTATAGTTTTGACATTAATCTGGAAATTATATGAGAATAATGGCATTAAATTTAAATTAAGTATTGATGTTGGTATGGATGATGTAGTTGTATTGTTTACTTCCTGTTTAGCCGGTGCCTCATCTTACAATATATTTTGTCCGTTCTGTAGGGAATACAGATTGCAACTGATTTGGTGATGTATGTTGTTAGTGAAGTCGATGCAAGAGAGGGAGGGAAGGGGGAGGAGGAGGTAGAGGTAGGGTGTGTGAGGATGTGATGGGAGGGGAGATATAAATGTTGATTGTGTTTGGTATGTATCGATGATTACATTATATACAGGGTTAAAAGTTTCAGTAAAATTATCGTTCAGTTGCTCTATTCATGTGTGGTGTCCAATATATGTTGAGCAAATTTGGTGTTTTGTCCATTATTTTTATGTCTCTTATGTGTTCTCTGAATCTCACTTCAAAGGTACGTCCGGTTTGTCCTATGTATTTCAACGGACAGTCAGCACATCTTAGTTGGTAAATTCCGCTAAGGTTGTACTTATCATTTTTGTTTTCATTTATTTTTAAAAAACGTTTAATATTGTCTTTTGTTTTTGTCATATATGAGATACTAACTTCAGTATTCTAAAATAATTTGGTAATAGTTCTGATTTCATGACCGAAAAAGGTAAAGGTGGTCAATTTCTATTTTTGCGTGGTATTTTTTTTCAAAGGGTTTTTGTATTTGTTGTATATTGTTTAGTGTGTAGTTAATATTATTATTTAGTATAGTTCTAACAATGTTCTCTTCTATGTTTTTGTTGTTATGGGATTATCGATTCGATCGATTAATTAGAAAGTTTACAGCAGCTTTTTTATGTTCATATGGGTGGCATGAATCGTTGTGAATAATTAGATCAGTAGTTGTAGGTTTTTTATAGACTCGGAGTTGTAGATTATTGTGTTTTCACGAAGGATAGATCTAAGAAGTTAATTTTATTATTTTTTCCATTGTGAATTTGAATTAGGATGTACATTGTAAAATTAATTCAAAGTATTATCAGTGTTAGTTATATGGGAATTATAGACGATTAAAATATCAACAACATATCTATAATAATCTATAATTTGGAATTTCTTCAAGATATGAATGATTGTTGTGTGTTCGATGTATTGTATAAATAGCTCGGCTAGAATTGGTGAAGTTGCTGCTCCCATGGCGAGACCTTCATTTTGTTTAAACCATTTGCCATTATGTTCAATGTAATCTTGTTCTAGTGTTATACAAGTATTTACGATAGTAGATTATTAATTTCAATTTTTGATTCGTGTGAAATGTTATGATACTTATCTATAATATTTTCTACAATGTTTAACAATTCATTTATGGGGATATTGGTATACATATTTTCAATATCGAAAGAACACATTTGTATATCTTTATTTATTTCTATGAGTTGTAATGGGTATGCTAGTGTGCTAGTGTTTTCACATTAAAATATTAGGTAGTTGTAATGTATTAGCCAATATAGTGTTTAAGTGTTTAGCTAATTTATATGCAGGGCAGTTTGTCCAATTGACTATTGGTCGTATGGGTTTTCCCTGCTTATGTAATATAATAGTGCCGTATATGTGTGGTGCGCGGGGATTCATGTTTATGTATTTCGATTTATCATTGGGTTTTATGATGTTTTTACTATTGTTTATGCAATTCCATGTTATTTGTTGCAATTTGTTGGTGATGTGTGATAACTCAGTGAAGTTATTATTGCTAATGAAGTTATCTAGTTTATTTATGTAGTCGTCTTTTTTAAAATGATTAGCGTGTTACCTTTATCGACCTTTGCTATCATTGAGTGATTACTGATTAATTTTTGTTTGGCGTTCTTTAATGTGTTCTATTCCACTTGTTCTTTTTGAATGTATTTATTTCTTTTTTGATGTTGTTTCTTGATTAGTTTTTGTAAGTTGTTAGCTAGTAATTGTTTCAAATAAGATTGGTCTTTCTCAGGTATAGTTCTTATAGCAGTGTTAGCAGTGGGGTTTCTTGTGCAAGTTGTATTTCAGTCCATACCATTGAGTACCATTGATATTCTTCCGAGCTCTCAATTATGGCCACTTTATCATCAATCATTAAAGAATGGAGAAAGTAACAAATGCAGACATAATTTTAACAAGTGATTCTGAAGTTACAAGACAAGTTTAAAGCCTATAAATTTAAGGGAATATAATATGAAAGTGAATCTTAAAGAACTAGAGCTTGGATTGGATTAATTTTACGCAGAAATGGTTCTAGTTATTACTTTATATGAACATGGTAATTTAATTCCGGGTTACAAAAAGTTAAACGAGGAATTCGTTGATCAGCTCAACGACTATCAGTTTCACAGTAAGCCCTGTTAGTTAGTTGGAAAGAATCTAATGTTAATTACCCACTTCAGACTTCCAAATGTAAAGGACTCTGTGACTTGACATTCTAATACGTAAATACAGTTGGGTTTTAATATGGCTTGTTTCTTAATTAAGCACAAGGACAAATTTACCCTCACATTTGTCTTTTGCGTCATTACAACAATGTCAGAAAATGTTGCAAATTAGTCTATATTCAGCTATGTTATTTATTCAGTTGTACGAAATTCTGTGGCGTAAGCGGTTATTCAACGACCGAACATAAATCGATTAACTTAGCATATACGTGGTATATCACTAAATGATAACAGTTACACCTGTATCTTTTCTTCCATGACGGTAATTTTATTGCTGAACTAGTCGCTCTTTTTACTTCTCCCTGTCATGGATGAGGGGCATACGAGTATATACTTAGTCAGATCTTCGACTTACTCTCGGGCACAAAAATTCCAACCGTAGAGCTTGGGGTTTCGACTGCAAGGGTGTGAATAATTGCATGTGCTCGTAGAATACAACCCGGATTTAATTATTCTTATGTCCTTATGTGATTTATTCGAGGGAAGAATGGTAAGATCATGAAATTTGTTTTAATTGAATTTATATGTTCCTCAAGGTGGGTGAGGTGAACGATGGATTTAGAGCGGGCGGGAGAGCTGAGAAATGTAGGTAACATTTATGCAGAAGAACCTGGAGGAAAGCGAACACTTGGAAGATCTAGACTTAGAGGAAATTTAATATTAAGATGAATGTTAATGAGGAAGAATGTAAGGAAGTGAACTGGTTTCATCTAACTCAGCGTAAGACTTACTGGCGCGATCTTGTGAACACGTTAATGAAACATCAGGTTAAATAAAAGAGGACAGATTTCTTGAATGGATGACCGACTGTTAAATTCTGAAGAACTGTGTTCCATAGATTTAGTTAGGAATGTAAACGATTGTAAAACTACGTCCAAAATAGTCTCAATTAAGATATTCAATTTATGCTAATGAAAATAATGGACAATATTAATTAAGTTTGTAATATAGAGCTCTGTATCTACGTATGAGTCTCTGGGTTGAGTGAATAAAATTTAAAAAGTGATCTCAACTGGTCTGAACCAAGATCCCCCCTAATCCATTTCCTTCCACTGACTCTTTGATATTATCTTGATATCTTAATTCACACATTATATAGAGCCATTTCTGTACCTAAAAGGACATCGTTAAACAACCCATGAGTCAATCAACATAAATTAAATATAAACAACATCTACGTATACTGGATAACAGTTCTAACACTATAATGAATTTATTATTGAGATCTTCCAATTTATTCACATAAATATTTAGTGTGGCGATTTTCACACTTGCTTCTTATTTTTAAGAGAAAGTGTTCGTATTCCTGCTTTGGGCCACTTATCCACTCTGATTTCTCTGCTGGTAGAAGAAAGATATAATGGGCCACAACAAAAATACACGATCTTTTTTTTGCGATTATCGACTCTTCTCATATTTACTCTCGCATATTTTACTCGACACTTATAATCTCAAGAGTTGGTTTAGTGTTTTCAAATATCTAAAGAACAAGCAATTTTATCTTAGATTTTTGCAAATAAAAATCATAAACCTGGAAAAATGCGAGTGGAAATATATATATAGAAATCGGTGAAAAATATAGGAGTTTATGGAGGCTTTAAAGAAGAAGATTAACTATATTGCCGACAATGACAGGTATATTCCGAAGAAAGGCCGTGGAGGCCCATAGGGTTGTGAGAGGTCGAGGCTCCCACATTGTCTAGACAATCGGGTCACAGATGACGGTAAGGTTGTCAGCCTTACGCGCCGGCCGCCCTTTACCCCCAGGAAGATTCCTGGTACTCATTTATGTTAGAGTCTGAGCCGACTCCATGGCCATAGTGCGGCTGGAAGGTTTAGGTCAATTGAAAAATCCAATAACCTCATCGGGATACGATCTCGCGACCTTCCGGCTAGTAGCATAGTGCCTCAACCAAGTACGCTACCGCGTGCCCCCCCCCCACATCGTACCATTCATAAATTTGCTTGGACATCTCCTGATGGAAAATGCACAAATAAATTGACCATAGTTTGATAGACAGGAGGCGACACTCAAGTATACTTGATGTCTGATCATTCAGGGCAGCAGATTGTGATACTGACCACTACCTGGTGGTGGCAAAGGTTAGTGGAAGATTGGCAGTGAGCAAACAAACAATCATAGATTTCATGTGGAGATGTTCAATCTCAGGAAATTAAGCGAGGTATGATGTAAGGAGCAGTTTCATGTTGAAATCTCAAGTAGCTTCACAGATTTGGAAAACTCAGACACTGAGGTGGATATTAATAGAGCTTGGAAAATTGTTAGAGAGAATATCAACATTTCTGTCAAAGAGAGTCTAGGTTATTATGAATTGAAGAAGTAAAAACCATGGTTCGATGAAGGATGCTCAAAACTATTAGACCAGAGGAAACAAGTCACACTGCAATGGTTACAGTATCCAAGCAAATTGTGTAAATGGGGATAATCTGAACAATATAAGACGTGAAACCAGCAGGCATTTCAAGGATAAAAAGAAGGAATACCTGAAAAACAAAATTAATGAGCTTGCAACGAGCAGTAAGAACAAGAGGAATAAATTACTTTAAGAGGGGTTACCAGCCTAGCAGTAACTTAGTGAAGGATGAGAATGGTGATCTGCTTGCAGATTCCCACAATATTTTGAATAGGTGGAAGGACCGCTTCTCTCAGTTATGGAGTGTACATAGGGTCAGTGATGTTAGGCAGACAGAAATACACGCAGTCTTAGCTGTTAGTACCCTTTTGATGGTGAAATTCCTATTGCAAAGTTTCAAAGATAGTCGCCAGTTAGTGATCAAATTCCGGCAGAACTGATTCAAGCAGGAGGTGAAATATTACGTTCTACTCATGGAGCTGAGCCCCTCTAGAGAAGCGGCCAATTGTGCAGCTACTCATGAACTTCCCAGCATTTCTTGAAACCCGAATGTTCATAACCATGTTCACAAAAGCCCTCCACTGGTCCCTATCCTGAGCCACATAATTCCAATACATATCATCCCATCCCTTCTTTCTAATATCCATCAAAATATTATACACCCACCTACGTCTTGGTGTTTGGCTTTCCCACCAATATCTTATGTGCGTTCCTCTTCGCCCCATTTGTGCTATATGCCCTGCCGATCTCATCCTTCTTGACGTGATCATTCTAACTATACTTTGGGAAGAGTACAAGTTATGAAGCTCCCCATTATGCAGTTTTCTCCAACCTCCCGTCACTTCATTTCTCTTCGGTCCAAATATTCTCCTCAACATCCTGTTCTGAAACACCCTGTCTGTGTTCTTTCCTTAATGTCAGAGACCAAGTTACACAATAATACTTTTGTATAAACTTGACTTAGTTTATCCTGGTCTGTCACACCAGTAATTGTATTGAGATTTTTAACCACCGTCCAGTGTGATTTATAAAAGTTGTGTTTTTAACTTAGTTAATAGATATATTTATATCTATATTATGGTAATAGTAGTTTCCATATGTGTTGATATAATCCTTCTGAAAATATTCGTCCTGACCGAAACATGTAAAGGATGAAAAACACGACTTTTATCAGTCACACTGGACGCTGGTCAAAAATCTCAATATATTCTTTTATATTCTAATTTTTATATTTTTAAACAGCAGATAAGAAGAGAAAAGCTTCTGGGGTGAATGGCAGCATTACCCGAGTTCAGTCTCTTCTTAATTTCCTCCTGAATCAGATTCCCATCTGTTATAGTCGTTCTCAGACATCTGAACTGTGCCACATTTTCAAAACATCTGTTACTATATATATATATATATCCTGATTTTGCCCTGCATTTTGGTGACGAGACAGTAACATATACTTAGTTTTCTCTGTGTTTACTTCTAGGGTAACCTCCTTACCAGCATAAATTAAAGTTTGTGTGTTTCTCTTTATGGCCTCTACATTATCATCCAGTAGTTCACATCATCAGCATAGACCAACAGCTGATGTGTCCCATTCAATTTCAGTCTCACCTAGTTTTCCTGAATCTTCCCAATGGCATATGCTAAAGCAAAGTTGAAAAGCAATGGTGATAAAGCATCTCCTTGTTTTAGACCATTCTGGATAGAAAAATTATAAGACAAATATATACCTATACGGACTCTACTATACGTTTCGTTTAAATACATTTAAACCAGCCTAACCAGTTTAATGGGTACCCCAAACTATATGTGAATATTGTACGATTTTTTTTTATTACTAGTGGGGTTGGACTAAGTCCCTTGTACTGCGGCCACTGCTGGCCTATTGTACCAGCCCCAGACGATAGGTGAGGGTGATTGTGGAGCAATTGGTGGAATGAAGATTGGCAGGGGAAACCGAAGTACTCGGATAAAACCTGCTCCAGCGCCACTTTGTCCACCACAGATTATATTGTACGATTCTTCCCTCCTAACTGAATCATAGGTCCAATCTCCATAAGCTAATTAATTCTATTTGGAATAAAGAAAATTTGCCCTATCAGTGGAAGGAGTCTATTATTGTACCAGTTCACAAGAAGGATGATAAAACTGACTGTAGTAATTATCGTGGAATATCGCTGCTACCAACTTCATACAAAATTTTATCCAATATTCTTCTCTCAAGGTTAAATCCATATATAGATGAAATTATTGGGGATCATCAGTATGGGTTTCGACGTAACAGATCAACTACTGATTCGATCTTTTGCATTCGTCAGGTACTGGAGAAAAATGGGAGTACAAGGAGACAGTACATCAGCTATTCGTAGACTTCAAGAAAGTGAAAAGGAGCATATACTTACAAAAGGACTGAGAAAATTTTACGTTATAATTGGCGAATTGAAATTATACACACCGACTCTATATGACTTTGGCTTTACGAGATAATTCACAACCAGCTATCTTGTGTACCGTATGTGAGTACAATTCAGTCAAATGCAAAATCTGAATCCGATTATGACATTTCAATAGGCTTAGCTTGCTAGTTTGTGTGTGTGTGTGTTCTCTCAGACCTTCCACAATTTCTTCAGATTCAAAATACTTTTATCATCACGTGTCATTCTTCAGCATATGAACTCTACAGCATAGTTAAGTAATTAAAATTACATAAATAATTTAATTGTAACAGGTAACTAACTCCATAATGCAGAGTCTTTCAGCTAGTCAAGAAATTCTCCGCCTTTTATGGAACCCGAAAATTCACAAAAAGTTCCCCATTGGACGCTATCACGAGAAAGATGAATCCGCTACGTGGTAACAGAAAACGAAATTTCAAAACCTGATATATATGACACGATCTCAGCCTATAATTTAAAATCCTCGCAACAAATTTTACTATAATCCGTCATACTTACCTATTGCATGGCTGTTGGTACTCCGCGACAGCGGCGCCAAGGAAGCAAATCGTCACTGCACAGAGTATGATATCAGCGTCTGCTAGCACGACCATGGCGTCCCGTTTGGTACTGACTGCGTCCGAGAAGGAAATGCAGTATATACATTCGCGCAGCACCGCCCTCATTGGCTGTTCTTATCACTATGTTTCTACGTAGACCAACGTTGAATTATAAAATAACCCGGTAATGAGGAGCAGCTCCTCGCTTTCTCTTCCCTCAGACTTCGTCCCCAAAGATTATTATTATCTTCATAACAATTGCTATATCTATCTAGCAGGTACGATATATTGCTTCAGTTACTGCTGGTGATAAGGAGAAGCGTGCGAAGCTTATCTGTCAACTGTCCTATGTAGTGTGGTGTAATAATCTGCTCGATTTATAAGTACAAGGCAATTGCAAATTTCCCCTCAGTAATACCAACACGCCAGCTTTTCAAACTGCCGAGGAGAACCCTTAATATTTCTCGAACGCCTACACCAATGTTTATGAAACTTTGTATATATACAATGCCACATGAGCCCATCTCAATAGATTTCATCATAGATCCATATCATCAGTAATACTTACACTACAGCTTCTCAAATGTTTAGGTAATACCATTAATATTACTCGAATGCCTTAACCCAGTGGTTCTCAAACTTTTTACCTCTGAGCCGCCCCTGACAAGAGAAAATACTCTCAGGCCTCCAGCCTGTTTTTTTTAATCAAAATAGAAGTCATGGTGTTTGACGTTTTATTCAGTTTATTTTGCGTTTTTCTACATACTATTTAGCAGTTTTTTTACTCAAAATTAAAGTATCACAATATTAGACCTACAATAGAAATTAGTTTTAACACTTGCAATTAACCAAAATATGTACTGAAATGAAATGATATTTAACTAACAAGTATTTAATTTTTTTCTGCAAAGAAAATCAAACATTTAAATGTCAAAGTTCAGTGTGATGGTTGGGCCTGCTTTTGAGAACCAAGTTTATCAAAACGTGGTGTAATATCAGAAATGGCCACTCTAACTTCTTTAGCAATATTTAGCCCTGAACGATACTTTGACTTTATAGCTGCCAAAGCAGAAAAGCCTGTCTCGCACAAGTAAGTTGTTGCGAAAGGAATCAGGATCTTCAATGCTTTTTGGCTCAAAGTTGGGAATTCCTTGCCAATATGT